>NW_018408372.1:322873-334254 GCF_002113885.1 Mizuhopecten yessoensis | reverse complement strand
GATGTCACACACGAGCATTAACACGATAAAAAGCCGAGTTACCCACTTACGAGATAATTATCTCGGCAAAATTATCTCGGCAAATGTGATAATATGTCGACATAATTTAACAGTTATGTCGACATCTTCTCAGATTATGTCGACATATTCTCAGATTATGTCGACATCTTTCAATAATTATGTCGACATACCTAACTCGTAAGTCGCAAGTGGATGGCAGAAATATGCCACCATACCTTAAACCTATTTCAGCAGGTTCGATAGGGTCGGTCTGGAATTTCAACCCGGACTTCTGAACTCTAGATAGGCACTACGATTAATTGAGCTAATTACTGGTTGCCAGCGATCCACCTACTCCAGTTCACCTTACATAAATTTATCCCATAGTCTTTGACTCCGAGGAAATGAACACAAGATCCTTATATGGGTATTGCAACCAGACCAAGATTCAAACCTATGACCCCCAAACTCTTAGACATGACAATATTAACCAAAGGAGCTTCCTGCTCCCTGGTGATTGACCAAGTCCGATGTCGCAACATTGTAAAGCATCAATTCAATTTGAAAGTGATTTTGTCTGTGTTTAAGAAAGCTATCAAGATTTTCATCCTGTAATACACATGTAATGACTGTACATGTTTTTAAAAGAAAGAAAATGAGTACACAGAATTTTGAAAACCAAGAAATTCTCCTGCACTGCAAAATTTGAAGCATTATAAATACAAGTTAACATCATTAATAATAAAATTCGAGAGGAAGCACACCAACACACACTGTCTCCTGCATAAACACAAGCAAGCGCGCATACACTACAGACATGGATGCACGTTCTTAAATGACATTAGCTGTTAATATGAAGTTAAACAAAATTAAACCAAACCAATCGAGAGGAATCAATTGATATAGTGTTCAGTTTAACATCAAGCAAGATCAAATCAGTCCCAATATGTCACACTGTAGGGCAAAAAAATCATAACTTGGAGAGCCTGGTGAAAATGCCACATAAGCTTAAGGTAAAGGTTACAGATAATTATAACATATTATTTTATGTCAATCGAAACCTTGATGGGATGTTTGTGGTTAAATATTGTATGTTTTTAATAAATCTTGCTAAGCATGTACAATTTACAAAGGCTGAGCAAGTTAAAAGCTGAGCAAAATCTGGGTATTATAAATAAGCATAATGTCCTCTGATTGGTTGATGGTTTAAGTTTTCTGCACAACAACCATGACAGAATTTTGATGAAACTTTGTCAATATTTGTATGATAAAAAAAACGAAGACTAAATTTGAATTTTAGCATAATCTGTACATATTTAATTACATCTGGCATCCCTAGTTTCCACAAGCTAATTTGCTTAAATGTCATTCAAATGTTACATGTATCAAACTTTATAATCATGTACAATATACAAAGAGACGGAGGCTAACTTTGAAGTTCAGCCATATATGCATATAATTATTTAGCATACTTGTATTATGTCCAGATTATTTTGGAACTTGGCCAATATTTCATATTATAGAAAGACAAAGGCTGAGTTAAAGTTGAGCAAATTCTATGCATAATTAATTATCATACTCTTGATACATTGGTTAAATGTGACTGGATATTGATAATAAGTGGACTCTGTTTAGACCAATCATTAGAGGAACCATATCATTTGGGTGGAATGTAGAGAGTTCCGGATTGTATAGGGTTTCGGTTTGTAGAGAATCTGCTTCAACATTATTTCTGAATTCTTGTTAAGAATACAATCAATGCGATATAACCATTCCCTCCCAAATGTGTGAATCAGGTGTGTAATAATTTACCTGTATCAGCCTAATGTGTTACAACATAACTTGTATCAGCCCTGTGACATCACAGCCTGTATAAGACTGGTTAAACATCCAGATTTTAATCTGTATTCTAGTTTATATCGCGCCTGATTCCAAAACAAGTACGTGGTCTGCTAATGGAGACAAAGTTTTTAGACACTTGCAAACAGAATAATTAAGCTAGATGATCACTTAACAGAAAAAAAACTTCAGGGAAAACATATACCAATTTCATTGTGGACCAGAAAAAAAAATGCAAAAACAAGAAAAAAAAGTAAGCGATAGAAAACGTATAGCCAACTGGTTATCTACACAAATTGAAAACATATAGATTGAAATAATTTCTCCCTCACAACTAGAAAATGATCTTGTCCATCAGGAACGCAGAGCACAAACATTTTGTTTTCACAGGGAAGAAATATTTCTTTTACATAATAAATTCTGATTTATTCAGTAGATGTAAATCAAAATCTATATTTATCATATACAAAATTGTACTTGTTAAAAATACAATGAATTTTATTATAAAATTGATAAATTATTATTAATTTAAATTTTAAATTTTGTACAAATAAAACTATAAATATTAACTAAAATATCGCTGTTGTATTCTTAACAAGAATATCATAAATTAAATGTTACATTTTTTCCTACAATATCATTTGTAGGATCATAGGTAATCACATGGAGGTCACTAATTTGTGATATTAACTTGATGTTACTATTTTTAGAAAAACGGTAGGTTAATATTATTCACTTATGAAGTCATTTCAATTTTAACGTCACAATGCTCGATCTCTTCCAAATGTACAATTTTCATATGTTCCATCTTGTTTAATAATAACAACTAAGCACTTTTATTTCGGAGGATATGTGGTTGTATGATGAACCTGAGAAGATGATTTTGACCGAGATGAAGGTTAGTATATCTTTCTCTCAGGTCCATATAATTCTTATGACCACATATTCACCTCAATACAAGTATAATATTAATTGATGACGATATGAAAATGGTCATGTAATAAATACAGCAACAATCATTTATTGTTTTAAGTAAAGATAACATAACATTCCTAAGACAAATAAATTATCATTCCATTCATGATCACTTATATGAGCAGAATAAACTTTACATGCACATGAGGGATATTCATAAAATGCATAGTCTTCCCTTGGCCAAAGAATCTGAAGAAAATTTCTGTTGTGAAAGAAATCTGCAGAAGCATTTCAATAAAATCAAATATAAAACCCGGAAGGGTTTTGATTTCTTTCCATAGCCCCCCAGAATGGTATTGTATCCATTGACGTCGTTGAGGTAAGTCATTGTGATCTGGCTGCTTTTTCCGACTGCAAGCAGAATGTTACAATGCGGTGATAACATAAGAAGATAAGTACGTTTCTATAACAGGAACCGCCTTTCAATATGCCAATGTTGACGTGATTTTGTTTTTGTTTATATGTAAGCTTATGTTTGTTGTGGCAAACACTCAATAATCCTGGACACAAATCATAACGATTACTGAAGCGTCTCTTGGCTAACGTCACAAAAATGGAATTTAACGAAATTATTAAAACTTTCTATCGAACAAATATTTAAGACTCAGAAATATCACTGTATACAGTATGATCCCAATTTAAGAGTGATATATTTAAGGACATCCTGGCCTTACCATGCCTCTTTTGTCACTTATGATAGCATAATAACCCCCGATTGAAAATGTGTTTGCCCTTCAGAAGAGGGGATGAGAAATTATATTAAACAGTTACTATAATGTAAATGTAAAGTAATTTTGGTGAAGATTTCGTTTCACTTTATATCTATCACATTTTACTTTACAGTTTGAAGCAAGGGTCACGTTTACCCTTAGTTTTTATCGTTCCTGATTTTTTTTTCTACTTTTGAATAACATCTGATATTAAAAAAGCAATTAAAAAAATAAAATAAAAAGCATGTCATTTTTTTCCAATTATTTTAATATGTCTGGAATTCCATAAAATGTTTAAAACAAAGCAGAATAAGATTTCATATGTAATTTTATTAATTAGTGGTAAATATTTGGTTTGATTTAATCATATTTAGCAATCTAGAATGGAACATATTTATATTAGGGATTAAGCGTTTAATTAACACAACATATTACTATGCCACAATGATAACAGGTAAATTATGCGTTTGCTAGGAGATAACTAAATTGAAATAATAATATTTGTTCAAGTACGACCTAAATCATTCCCATACTTACATTTCCATTTTTGATTTATATCATAATTTCCTTTTAATTCAGTTTCACATTTAGATATCTATATTTCCCATATTTGACGTTCAGCTAAGCACTTGTTGCAACCCCTTGTCATAATAATGTGTAGGTGTAGAGTAGTTAGCCCGTTGGTCGGTATAATGTGAACAGGTAGTGTAGTTAACCTGTTGTCAGTATAATGTGTCCGGTTGAAGAGGTTACCCAGTTGTCAGTATCATGCGACCGGGTCGAGTGGTTACCCAGTTGTCAGTATAATGTGACCGGGTGAATCATTTTTGATTCATATGATAATTTCCTTTAAATTTATTTCCACATTTTAATAATTCTATTTCCCATATTTGACGTTCTGGTAATCACTTGTTGCAACTCCTTGTCACTATGATGTTGGTAGAATAGTTAGCCCGTTGGTCAGTATAATGTGACCGGGTGGAGTGGTTAGCCCGTTGTCAGTATAATATGACGGGGTAGAGTGATGAGCTAGTTGTCAGTAAAATGTATCCGGGTGGAGTGGTAAGTCGTTGGTCAGTATAATGCTTCCGGTTGAAGTGATTAGCCCGTTGTCAGTATAATGTGAACAGGTAGTGTTATTAGTCCGTTGTCAGTATTATGTATCCCGGTGGAGTTGTTAGCCCGTTGTCATTATAATGTGTCCGTTTGGAATGGTAAGCCCGTTGGTCAGTATAATGTGTCCGGGTGAAATTTCTAGCCCGTTGTCAGTATAATATGAACAGGTTGTGTGGTTAACCCGTTGTCAGTATAACGTGTCCGGGTGAAGTTGCTAGCCCGTTGTCAGTATAATATAAACAGGAAGTGTAGTTAACCCGTTGTCAGTATAACGTGTCCGGGTGAAGTGGTTAGCCCGTTGTCAGGATAATGTGACCGAATGTAGTGGTTTGCCCGTTGTCAGTATAATGTGAACAGGTAGTGTTATTAATCCGTTGCCAGTATAATTTGACCGGGTGTAGTGGTTAGCCAGTTGTTAATACACTGTGTCCGGGTGGAGTGGTTGGCCCGTTGTCATTATAATGTGTCCGGGTGGAGTGGTTGGCCCGTTGTCATTATAATGTATCCGGGTGGAATGGTTAGTCGTTGGTCAGTATAATGTGTCCGGGTGAAGTTGTTAGCCCGTTGTCAGTATAATATGAACAGGTAGTGTTATTAGTCCGTTGTCAGTATTATGTATCCGGTTGGAGTGGTTAGCTTGTTGTCATTATGCATTTGTAATGTGTCCGGGTGGAATGAATAGCCCGTTGGTCAGTATAACGGGTCCGGGTGAAGTGGTTAGCCCCTTGTCATTATAATGTAACCGGGTGGAATGGTTAGCCGTTGGTCAGTATAGTGTGTTCGGTCGAAATTGTTAGCCCGTTGTCAGTATAACGTGTCGGGGTTTAGTGGTTAGTCCGTTGTCATTATAATTTGACCGGGTGTAGTGGTTAGCCCTTTGTCATTATAATGTAACCGGGTGGAATGGTTAGTCGTTGGTCAGTATAACGTGTCGGGGTTTAGTGGTTAGTCCGTTGTCATTATAATGTAACCGGGTGGAATGGTTAGTCATTGGTCGGTATAATGTGTCCGGGTGAAGTTGTTAACCCGTTGTCAGGATAACGTGTCCGGGTGCAGTGGTTAGGCCGTTGTCATTATAATATATCCGGGTGGAATGGTTAGTCGTTTGTCAGTATAATGTGTCCGGTCGAAGATGTTAGCCCGTTGTCAGTATAACCTGTCCGGCTGAAGTGGTAAGATCATTGTCAGTATAATGTAAACAGGTAGTGTTATTGGTCCGATGTCAGTATAATGTATCCGGTTGGAGTGGTTAGCTTGTTGCCATTATGCATTTGTAATGTGTCCGGGTGGATTGGTTAGCCCATTGTCAGTATAATGTAAGCAGGTAGTGTTATTAATCCGTTGCCAGTATAACGTGTCCGGGTGAAGTTGTTAACCCGTTGTCAGGATAATGTGAACAGGTAGGGTTATTAGTCCGTTGTCAGTATAATGTGAACAGGTAGGGTTATTAGTCCGTTGCCAGTATAACGTGTCCGGGTGGATTGGTTAGCCCATTGTCAGTATAACGTGTCCGGGTGAAGTGGTTAGCCCGTTGTCGGGATAATATGAACAGGTAGTGTGGTTAACCCGTTGTCAGTATAACGTGTCCGGGTGAAGTGGTTAGCCCGTTGTCATTATAATGTGACCGGATGAAGTAGTTAGCCCGTTGGTCAGTATAACGTGTCCGGTTAGAGTGGTGAACCCGTTGTCATTATAATGCGACCGGGCGAGAGGATTATTCTGTTATTAGTATTATGTGTTCGGATTGTGAGGTTAGTCTATTGTCATTATAATGTGCCTGGGTGGAGTGGTTGGCCCGTCGTCAGTAGAATGTGTCCAGGTGGAGTGGTTAGCCCGTTGTCAGTATAATGTGACTGGGTTGGGTGGTTAGCCCGTTGTCAGTATATTATGACCGGATGGGTTGATTAGTCGTTGTCAGTATACTCTGATCGGGTGGAGTGGTTAGCCTTTGTCATTATAATGTGACCGGGTGGAATGGTTATCCCATTGTCAGTATAAGGTGTCAGGGTGGAGTTGTTAGCCAGTTGTAATTTTAATATGACCGGGTGGAGTGGTTAGCCCGTTGTCAGTATAATATTTTCGTGTTGAGTCGTTAGCCCGTTGTCATTATCATGTGTCTGGATGGAATAGTTAGTCGTTGGTCAGTTTATTGTGTCCGGTTGGAGTGGTGAACCCGTTGTCAGTATAATTTGACCGGTCGAGGGGTTATGCTGTAGTTAGTATAATGTGTTCGGAGTGTGAGGTTAGTCTGTTGTCAGTATAATGTGTTCTGATAGCGTGCTTAGTTGATTAAGTATAATGTGTCCGGGTGGATTGGTTAGCCCATTGTCAGTATAACGTGTCCGGGTGGATTGGTTAGCCCATTGTCAGTATAATGATTCCGGATGGAGTGGTTAGCCCGTTGTCAGTATAATGATTCCGGATGGAGCGGTTAGCCCGTTGACAACCGCTGCTTGAAGAATGGCCACTGCAATCACTCAAGATGCTACAGCCTGAAAAAATAAACAAAGATTTTGATTGTTATTTTTGTTTTAATGACAATCAAGAGGATTGCATTATAGTTGCAAACTCTCTGCAAAGTAATCCCTTTAGAAGATGAAGTAATGGAGTTCTGCACCATATGGCCTTTTTAGCCATTTCAATCATTTAAGAATCATCAGTTGATCATGATTTTTAACCTTCATGAAATTGCATCAAAGTGATATTTTGACACACCGATGATGCATATAAATGATTAACAGGTTGCTTCTAAGCCAATCAAAAATTTAAAAAAATAGATCTCCAACGTCCATTATGTATAAATATATAAAATATATACTGTTTACATGGATATCATTACATCTGTTAAAATAAATCTTTTTACGCGCATTGAACTGAGAGCGAAATAATTATTACAGCGTTCATTAGTGAAAAAAGTATAGCATACATGTCAACTAAATGTAAAATGCAACATCGGCGCTGCAAAGCTAGACAAAACATCTTTACTCATTACAGGTTTGTGACAATTCGCAGTTCTCTAAAATCACATGTATGTTTGTCCAGGGCAAGTTATCACGAGGTAACTGCGTTCTAAATTATTTACTTTTCACGATTTGGATTTGTTTCCAAACGTTTGTTTCTATTCCATGCCTTTGCTATTAAAGCCCTTATTGTTTGAACTCAATATATGAATGATACAATTTTGGAAAGTAGAAAATAAAAGGGAAGATGACTAGAGAGTATTTGTATATCCTCGCCATTGAAGTGTTCGTTTATAAAAGGAGAGAGACCCAAATTGGATTTTGTTTCACAAAAACGAGTTTCAATCATAAATTTGGCTAACATATATGATTTACGATGATAAGGCGTTCGAGTGCATTGTCGTCATTCAACCGTTTTGTCTACAGTTTATGCAGTGTAACTAATTTGTATCTCACTGCATCATCACAAGTTGTGTGTTACGTCATTTTCCAAAATACAAGGTGGGTTATTTAGAGTCCCTGGTTAATTCTATATAGAACAATTTCCTGGATCTCAAACTTCTTAAATAATTGAACTTAATCAGTACTTGTTGAAGGCGTCAAATCTGAGTATGTACAAGTTTTATCCGGCGTCCCCCAGGGATCTGTACTTTGGCCTTGTCTGTTCCTATTTTATATTAATTTCATGCCAATTCTGCTCTATGATTTCCCAGAAGAAACCTAAAAACTAGCTCAACAACATTTAAAGAACAGGCTTACACATCTTTGGTTAGACCGTCTTTAGAATATGCTTGCTCTGTTTGGGATCCATACACAAAAAATAACATCAACAAAATAGAAATGGTCCAGAGAAGAGGAGCCCGATATGTGTCAAATCGAATTCGGAATACCTCTAGTGTAACATATATGATTGGTACTCTTCGTGCAGACTGTCAGATCGTAGGAAAGATGGACGCCTAAAGATTTTCTATAAAATTTATCAATCAGGGCACGTAGGCCTTGTCCACGACTGAAAGAATGCCGAGCCAGAAGAATTCCTAGAAATTTCCACCAAGTCCAATACCAATAGCAATACTCGAAAACAATAACTAGACAACAATAATGTTTTCCTCTTACCATACTAGACCGTGAACAAATTACCATCTGACACCATTAATGCACCTGCTTTCAACTCTTTCAAAACATCTCTTTCCAGGCACACCTAAAAAATGGAGATGCTGAGTAATTAGTTACTTCAACAGACTTTTCATAATAATTTACCTCTTCTCTTCTTTTCCCACTTTTCCGAACAAGCTTTGTAGTTGAGGGGTGCTCAATCACTGGCTTGCTCAGACCTCTCTCTCGGACTCTCCTCGAACTAAATTTTCCTTCTCTTAACTTTAACTAAGTGGATCATTATTAATTATTATATAATATATAAAGTCTGTCATTTGTGCTGCATAAACCCAACTCCGTGACAAAATCTTCAATTAGTTGAAAGTGGTCACTATATGGTAGAACCTGAAATTGTAACCTTAATGGCGACAGTAATCTCTTGAGTAGTGGCATGGCTCATATTATACACTCTTTACGTATTGTCGACATTAAAATTAACCACTACTCATTTAAATGATGAATTTAGAATTAAGGGAATAACAAGCCTGTCCCTCTGTTTCAACAATAGTTAGATTTCTTGATCTCCAACCTTTTGGCTCCTCGCATCACCGATGTGTGCTAGAAGGACACAAAAGCTGTATGATGCAGTGTGACTCTTTTTTTGGCTTGCTGCATCTGTTAGCAGTTTTCAAAACTACAATCACGTGTGTATGTTAGGTTGACCTTTCAAAAACCATTAGAAGATAAATTTCACACTTGGTTTAACATATGTTTACATCATTTATATTGGCCTGTATGAGGAATATGTTATTTGTTTTTGACACCATTAATCAGCTCAGACAATACTTGTTTTCATCGACATTAGAAAGATCAGTCTGCAATGATGAAGTGACTATACAGATTTGTTGAGTTGAAACGTAAGTTATTGTAAAATGTTAGCCCTGATCCGTTTTCTATAGGTTTGTTTGAACAATTGTTGATGTTTTGGTCTTGATATAACCATAAACGAATATAATTCATCTTTTGATTTTTCAACGAGCGAAAAAAATGATGGATGGATAAGATATGAAGAGGATAACCTGATCATTACTCACCAAATAAGGCATTGACCGCGAGGATGACGAATGTCTTCATGATGTTTGTTTGACAGACACGACGTGAACAATTCAAAGCTCTTTATAAGACTACGCAGCATATCTATCAACCTTTTATAGGCTGCTGAACCGCGACCTTTACAGGTAATATATTTAAGGTTTTGGAATGCTAAGAATGCTCGGTTAGTTATGCATAACAACTATGTTCTATTTCAGACCCAACATTGCATTATGTAAACTGATAGCAGTTGAAATTCTATCAAAAGTAGACATGTATAGAATGTATGAATGATTTTGTGGTTGATTTGTTTATAGTACCGTCATTGTAAAAGATTTGGTTATACAAAAACGGGAACCTAGGACTCGTGACCGAAGGTTTGCGGGTTCGAGTCACGGCAGGGCCTTGTGTTGTATCTTTGAGCAAGATACTTTACCCCACTTGTTCCGGTCTACTCAGCAGTAAATGAGTACGTCGTTTGACAGTGCTAGAATTATAGAATGCTAGTTGTGAGTGCCGTAATGGAAGCACCGGCTGTATGCTCCCCATGGAGTTAAGAAACTGGCTCGTTGCAAAGGCCCTTTAATACGGATAATAATTTGTGAACCGTTTTGAGACGACCTACGAACTAGGTTGTGGCAAAGCGGTATACAAGAACCTTGAATTATTATTATTACAGGCTAACCGGTAATAAGATTTATATATATATTTTAAATGCCGCCGTGACTATTATCCATAATTATGTTTATTGAAGATTTAAAAGAAACTGTGGTTAGGTATACATGTAGCAAACACTAGTGAAAGCAAGTTGTTTTTTTTATAAAAGCAATGGATAAAGTCTTGAGTGTAATCAGCCCAACAGAACTCAAAATATAAGTAGTGCATTTTATAAACTGATTCTCTATTCATATAGTAACAGTGATAAAGACCTAACACCCGGGCCTGGAAAGTTGTCCCAAGCAGGCACTTTCTTTGAAGAAGCACTGTATAAAGTCAAGAGAAATCAAGATATTGTGCATTAGTGCCTTAAACAGATTTTCTATTTAGAGTGACCCATTGACCTTTGACCACTGGACCTGAAAAGTTATCCCAAGCAGGCACGTTCTTCCAGAAAGGACAAGATAAAATCTGAGTGTAATCAGTCCAACAGAATTCGAAATACAGTGCTCAAACTGATGTTCTATTTATAGTAAGTGACCTTGACCTTTGATATCAAAGGCTAAAAAGCTATCCAAAAGCTTAAGCAAACATTTTATTACACTGGATAAAGTCCATGTATGCACACACACAAGGTTCTACACATAAAATTGATAAGTTGACTTTAATATTCATATGTTTTTTTCTGTATGTTATTACCATCTCCATAACATATTGGATGAAGTTGCTAAGTTGCTAAGTGTTTAAATTGAATCAGTTGATGATTTTCTATATAAAGCAACAGTGACATTGGCCTTGACCTTGGAACCCTGAAACACAATAATGTCCGAAGTATACTCATACTTGACCTTTGCATAAAGTTTGACCAAAATCTATGAACGAATGAAGTTGCGAAGTGTTTAAATTGAATCAGTTGTTGATTTTCTATATATAGCAA
>NW_018408372.1:228676-317655 GCF_002113885.1 Mizuhopecten yessoensis | reverse complement strand
ATTTATTAATAAAAGATAGTTTAAAGAATAAACTAGTTAATAAAACAAATATCAATACATTGTAAATATTATTTTCTTGAATGTTTGCGAAGCAGACGACGTTTGATCATAATCTGGAAACTAGAACATTTTTTCCAAAAAAATGTGTTTTAACATTTGAAAGAAAAAAAATTGAAGGGGAAAAAATAAATTTGTTCTTTTATGAATTAATGAAAGTGATACAGAAAAGAAATATAGTAAATAACTGATAGTAAATTTATCAAAAACATCATCCTTAGAGAGTATGTTCTGGGCACGATCGTTTAGAAGCTTTGCAATACTTTAAACTCTTTCAAACGCGCATCAGCTCGAGATTAGGTCCTGTTTACAAAATGGCGACTGGAAGTAGCAAGGCGGATTAAATTGGAATTTAAATTGCGTTTATTTCGGTAAGTAAGCATTCTTCACAAAGCCCATGTGGTCTGTTCATCTAATTTAGTCAAGATGTACTCAGACCAGTCGTTGTTTACTCGCTACGGTTATCCACATACAAATTAGGATTATTATATAAACTTATTGTAATTATAGAAACTCTTAACAGAAACATAGAAGTAGAAAGCAGAGAATAGTATAGAATCAAGTCTTAAATGTCTCAATTGTGACAGCAGATCGATTTGGTCATTTAAATCTTCTCCCGTTTAAAGAAGAAAACCTCAATGCTGATGCAGCCGTTTACAGGTGTACTATTTCCATGAACCTACACAGGAGGAATACAAAAGGTCATCTCTTCGCGCGAACACGAAATAAAATATTTGCGTTTACTACAATTCATATGATTTACTGATTTAAATATTTGCAAAGTAAACATTCTAACTTTTAGAATCACGCATCTTGCATTGATTCCTTATCAATGCAAGATGCGTGATTCTAAAAGTTAGAATGCTCAATTCTATAATGTCGTGAAACCAAAAATCTGTGCATACTCAATACCGTCACATTGATAAGGAATCAATGCAAGATGCGTGATTCTAAAAGTTAGAATGTTTATTTTGCAAATATTTAAAAACAAAAACAAAAATCTAAACCAGGATAGCCATCAAAAGTATAGCCTATATTACTCTTCTATCGGCTCTCCTTGCAACCAATGGTTATTCATGACCTTTGCTCCCGTGGAGGACCTTTCCCATACAACCTCTACACACATATCACTACCGATATCAAGCTTTGATAGATAATTACATTGTAATAACAGTGTAAGACACTTATGCGGCAGGGTTCATCTCAGTTTATGAGTGATGCATCGCGTTGAGCTCGATATATTTCAAAAAGCCGGGAACCATTTCATTGTAACAAATAAAAAACTGTAAACATTTTAACTTGAACTCTTGCATTATAGCTTTTTAACAAAACAACAAAAGAACACATCGGTGATTCAATCAGAAAATCGATAAAACTATATGTAAAACATATTTGTATTAGACAATGTTAACGTGTAGCCCCTCCCTTGAAAACATACAAGGAGAATAATACCTTTAGTTTCGGAGGGTTACACAGTATCTGCTTCTACGACGAAACCCGCTTATCCTTCTCGAACACCTGAATTATTTTTTTAAATTTTTTGAAGGATCTCCATAAAATATTTTTTTCTCTGTGCACTTCGTTTTTCTCTTTAATATTTCTCTCTATTATAACTTACGATATAATGTTTTCAAACGTGCTCTCTGTTTTTCCAGACTGGAAGTTGAGCCGGATAAGTAGATCTGCATATTGGAATGGTACTCGTAGAAACTCACCGAGGGATATTGCCTTCAAGAAATTGATAGAAAGTAAAACGTTGCATTGTTAAACTAATATACAGATTAAAAATATTAATTTTGGCAGCCTCATGCACTTTTGTTATTATCAATGTTATTAAAATACCCTTTTCCCACCCTATCTGTGTCATAAAACGTCATTCATTTCAAAATATTTTATTAAATCAATTGATTCATTGGGAATTGGGCAACAGACTATGCCTATACAAGCCCTCTCCCTTGGGTAACATACATTTCAAACAATAACATAATTATAATTTAGACATTAACATATAAGCACTGGCTTGGAACATTAAATATTACTTGATACTTTTTACTTATTAATAGTTTCTATATATCTCTGAACTAAGCAAAATATCAAAATTCAATTACTGAGATAAAACAAATACATTTGGGGCTTTTTGGTGGGGTTTTTTCTTCACATAGTAACCAGAATATATAAAATGCATTTCAAAATGGAAAGCCACATGTGTATACTGCATTTGTAATATTCAAATTTTATCAATTTTACAACATATATTAATATCAAAAACTGGAACCTTAATTCAATACAGTAAATATTAAATATTATAAGTGGAATAATTTGTAACACCAACAAGTCATCCATTACCCCTCCTACTCCAGATAACAATAATAACCGGGCAGCACTAAAATGTCCATACACACCACCACTGTGTGCTTACCCAGTCATTGACAATCCAGAGCAGGAGCCGTGTTGAAGGAGTATTCATATAGACATGTATACATACACATTGGGACTATACTTAACAGTTATTTCAAAATCTGTTAGTAGACTCAATATATTTCTGAACACAGACACAAATAGTCGAATTAGGATCATGACTAAGGTGGTTACTTCCCCTAGTTAGTATATTGAATTATTTACTAAATGTTCAATCAGGTTTAAGTCAAGGTTTAATTGTATTTTTAGTTGAATGTTAAGCTGCAAATGAGACAGAGAATCTAATAGGTTTTGTCGTTGGATTATATAACTAGGGCAGTATAGAAAGAAGTGATCCACATCTTCGTCATGGTTTCCACATATACAGGATGGACTTTCAGTAAGGTGGTTTCTAAAAAGACCAGAATTAATTGACTTGCATGGTTTCTATGTTGACATAAAATGACGTTAAAAGATCTAGTCCCTCCATATCTAAAAGCATTTGTACATGTATCCTCAGCATTAGGAAGAATTGCATGATGGACGAGTTGCTTTTTAAGTTCACTTACCGACCTCAAATTATAATAATTACAATCAGATGTATTCCAACGATACATCATACTAGGAAAGAAACTGTTAAAATATATACTAGTTTTGCAAATGGGTGTTTGAAATACACGATGATGTCGAATATCATGAGTCACTAAGTCATTGTTTTATAATATAAGGTTCAATGTTTTCAAACAGATAATTAGGGGTATGACGGTTTGTTATTTAAAAAAAATAGCATATGTTGCTGGTCATTTCTGCGTTTCTAAAGTGTATCCCATCCTAGATGATTATAAATGACAGCATGACTAGTACCCCTACGTAATCCAGTAGTTATTCTAGCCGCATCTAACTGAATGGATTCAAGAAGAACGGATTCTGTCTGATTACAATTATTCCACAATACACTTGCATACTCAAGGTTTGGACGAATATAAGATTTGTATATTATTTCTAAAGAGGTCCTGTCGAGCCTATACTTAGTGATCTGAACAGATTATTTTTTTAGATGTTTTTTCATAAATAACATTGATGTGGTCTGACCATGAACCATGACAATTAGTAAAACCTCAAGATGTTTATGCTTTTTACGTTTGCCACAATGTTGTCAATGGATATAAGGTCAGGATGTAGTCCATCAGTATTATGTTTGTTTGAAATTAGTAGGGCTTCTGTTTTGTTGGGATTACAAAGTATACCCCATCTATTTGCCGACATAGATATTCTATTAAGATCATTATTTAAAATTTCAGCAGCAGCTATTTTATTATTATCTTTTAGCACTAATAATGAAGTATCATCAGCAAAAAAAATGACATTTGACTGAATTTCATTTTCTAAATCATTAATATAAATAAGAAATAAATATGGACCGAGGACCGAGCCCTGTGGTACCCAAGCTGATAAAGACTTTCAGGAAGATTAAACTACTTCAATTACTACACGTTGCTGCCTATCAATTAAGTAATTAGAGAGCCAGTTAAGCACATTATCTTTAATGCCATACTTTTTTTATTTATATACAAGTCAATCATGCCAAACCCTGTCAAATGCTGTACTAATATCGCAAAAAAATAGTCTTGCTTCCTTTCTTCTATCAAGTTGTTTAAGTATTGCATCATATACTGATAATAGCTGATTCACTGTAGAGTCTTTAGGGAGAAATCCAGATTGATTTTTAGAAAATTATATTGTTTGTTGACAGATAATTGAATAGATATTTAAAAAATATATTTTCAAGCGTTTTACTAAATAATGGTGTGATAGAAATAGGTTTGTAATTAGATGGATCACTCATCACCCCCTTGCCCTTAAAAATAGCAGTGACATTAGCATTTTTCCAGATTTGAGGTTAATAGCAAGATTCCAGATATATATTTAAAAGAATATGTAAAGGCTTAACAAGTGGTTCAGATACACCTTTGCTAAATTTAGGGTGAATTGAGTCCGGACCTTGGGGCTTCTTTACAATAATGAGATGGAGCTGGTCACATACATCTTGCTCAGTAATCATAATATTTGATAGTTGATGGGGGAAAGTAGGAATATAAGATGGGACGTCTTCAATAGTTTTATCATTTGCAGAAATAGATGTGAAGAAAGAGTTATGTGATTCAGATACACCTTTGCTAAATTTAGGGTGAATTGAGTCCGGACCTTGGGGCTTCTTTACAATAATGAGATGGAGCTGGTCACATACATATTGCTCAGTAATCATAATATTTGATAGTTGATGGGGGAAAGAAGGAATATAAGATGGGACGTCTTCAATAGTTTTATCACTTGTAGAAATAGATGTGAAGAAAGTGTTATATGATTCAGACTTATCTAAAGGATGTACTTTCAATTCGCTATTAATTTCCAAAGGATAATCAGTATCACTTTTATTTTTTGAATCAATAACAGATTTGGCTATTCGCCACCATTTTCCAGGGGGAATGCTTTTGTCAGTAAGAGACTTTTGTAATTTTGGAAGATAATTTTGTTTTGCATGTCTAATCATGGTAATAACTGTATTTAGTAGCTATCTATATTTCCCCATGAAGTGGGAGTATTGATCTGTTAAGCCTTTGAATGTTGTCTATTTCTCTGTCTCATTTTCAGGCGGACTTCATTATTCATCCATATTTTATCATTTGGTCTTATTACTAGTCTTATGTGGTAAAAATTTGTCAATACATGTCATTATTTAACTAGAAACAATTTCATTTAAAACTTCAATATTATCTGTGTTACCGAGCTCATCTTCACAGTCAATTGCTGTAAGATAATGATTAGCATTAACAAAGTCTGCATTATAAAAATATATCAATGTTTTTTTAAAAGCACTTTTCCGAAGTGACTTGTATGAAATAGTTGCACTTATAGCACAATGTTAACTACAAGTTGAAGAATGAACAGCTACATATGTACATTAAAGACTTTAATTGTATCATTTGTCAATATTATATCGAGGGAAATTGATGATGTGGAGGTTATTCTAGTAGGTTCATTAATAATATTTTCCTATCCATATTTGGTCATTAATCTTTTAAGATGGGAATTAGGGGTTGATTTCAACATATCCTGGTTAATATCACCAAGCATAAATACACTTTTATTTAGATCATAGACTTTTTCAAGGACTTCATCTAACTTGCTCCAGTAATAGGCTATAGAATCTGGAGCCCTCTATAAACACCCAACAAGTATAAGTTTGTTTTGTAGTTTAATTTCTAACCAGACAACCTCAACATCATCAGATTCAAGATCAGTTCTGCGTTTTGCAATAATATTTTTTTTACATATATAAGAACACCTCTTCCTCGTCTGTGGTGTCTATCATTTCGAAAAACAGTGGAAAAATTTTCAGTCAGATTATCATCATCTGTAATTGAATTGTTCAGATGAGTCGCGCAATCACAGACAATATCACATTCTCCATATTCAGCATCAATAATATCAATTTTGTTCCTTAGTGAACAAGCATTTATATGACAGTGTTGTCAGAAATATATTGGTCACTACTTGTATTAGGTCCTGGATAAGGATGCACATCTACACATAACTGTAGGTGTATCCCTTTAACCGTGTATTGAAAGCTGATATTTACATTTGCTAAGTTCAGAGACAGGAAGAGATCACAATATAGTAAATACATAGGTACATCTGATGCGGACTCCACAGACTGAACACTGTACATATACATCTGTTTTAAATCAGTCATTATCAAATTTGAAAAGGAACATGGAATGATACACACACGCCCAGACTATGGGTTCCGCAAGATGTAGATATAAAAAAAAATAATGTAATAATACGTCAAATAATGATTGTGAGTTTCAATCCAGTACTATTTGTAAGCTAATCATAGACATTGGTATCCTCGGGTTACCGATTTCCGCGCACTTTTAAAAGAAGCAACCGCGATTTCGTACTCATATCGGCAGTGAACTGTTGAAATTACTGTGGGTTGTAATAAGTATATGTACAAACCATAAATTGAAACAGAAAACAAGCAATTAAAAACTTCTTTTTTTCATAAAAACGAAAACAAAATTGTCAACAAATTTACCTACCTCGATGGCCGTCATAGATTTCCGCGCAGCAAATGCGGTGCGTGTTCAAAGAGAGATAACTCCAATTTAAGTCTTTCTACGGTGGCCCATACATATACATATATATCCTATATAATATATATCCTATAATTTAAATTGTTGAACAATGTCAGTAGTAAAAAAAAAAAAGTCATTATTTTTTTTTTTTAATCAAAATATAAACACCATTTATATTCTATTACTGTTTTTTTCTTTCTTTTTCTAATCAACATATTAACACCATTTATATTCTTTCACTTTTTTACTCCTCTATGTCCTAGGACAGTAGAATGTTTGCATGTCTCCGGAGTACCCTAACTGGGGTACAATACTTAAGATGCACCCAGTGGCCACACCTATTCACCGTACATTGCCCCCATTTCAGGAACTCAACAAAGAGGCATTTTGCATTCAATTAGGCTTCCACTTCTTGCACTTGCAGCAAGGGTCGCCATCCTCAACACATTCTGAATCTTCTGAATCACTATGGATTAGAATCGTCATCTGTAGTCCAGAAGGGCCCGCAATTTGACTAGAACTTGACGTATCCACTATTGTATAGGGAGGGTTAAAAGATTTAGATTTTTTGGGTTGTGTTTTTTTAATTTTAGCTGGATATTTTCCTTTGGTAGACATCTGATTTGACATTTTTATTTTACTCTTTAAACATTGATCCGTTTGGTGTTGTTGGATGTGTTGTATGATAATGTCTTCTGTGAATGGTGTACCATCCCAATGCACTCTTTTGATTTGGCTAGCAAAACATCTTCTTTTTTTGAAAGGCACCAGCATCAGGTACATAATCAGCTGGAGCAGGACCACTCTTAGATGAAGGTACAGTTTCAGCTGGAGCCGGACCACTCTGAGATGAAGCATCTTGTACAGGATCAGATGGAGCAGGTGTATCATAGGCTTTACTCTTGAAGACTGTGTCTGGAAGAATGTATTCCACATTTTTTGAATGACGAACGCAGATTTGTAGGCGACAAAGACAGGTTATAAGCCTTGCATCCTATTTGGCATGTTGTATGCTTGGGTATTGAAGAAATTGAATTTTCCCTCCTGAATTTTGCACGTAAATTGTTGTAAGTTTTTTGGAATGGGCCAATTTGCCCATTCAATGATACCCAACGAAATGTGTGATTTGTGACCATCATATAAAAGTAAAAAGTGGTTCAGAAGCATCACGTCTTTGTACATATTTTAAGAAATGGGTTTCAAGATACTGGCGAAATATTTCACCGTTTGACCAATAGTTCCAGTAATTCCAATAGTAGACCCTTCTAGCAATTCCTTTCTCATCCGAACACCAGGAAACAAAAAGAAAAGCTTGAATTGCAGTTCCAAGAACATTGCCTCACCTAAAACTGTCACTGTGGATGACATACCACTGGTAACAGCAATTGAATTTTTAACAGCCACAACTCTTGGAGGACAATGGTTATCAGATATGCCCTTTTCATCAACATTATATATGTTCTGAGGCTTGTCTTTCAGTTCATATTTATCAAGCATTTTTTCAAGTTCTTCAAAGTAAGCTAGGGTCCTGGGGTTTTTCTCTGCCACATTAGGCCACCTTAATATGAAATGGTGGTACCACTGAAGAGACAAAGGGTTTTCCTTCTGACGAAGGCCAATGTTTACAGCATAATATGTGTCAAGATTAAAAAGTTCAGGTCTATTATAACCATAACCAACTCTTGCCAATAAGGTTACATGATCAACTAGCCTTGCTTCCTATGCTACACTAAAAAGGGTGGATTAGGACCAGATTTCACCGTTTCAAAGTCAACTTCACCTGTGACCCTCTGACGAAGTGTAGTTTCAGGCACACTAAATAATCTTGCTGCTTTCCTAACGGGTATGCCGTTTGTCCTTTACATCTAAATAGGCATTAATTAAGGCATCATGATTATACTGCCTGTATTTTCTTTTTGCAGGATTCTGAAATAAAATAAAAAAGGAAATCTATAATATATATATACTAGTAAGACAGATTATCATTTTTTAAATGCATTTATTTTTTACTTATTTGTAAAATTTGCTAATTATTTCATGAATTTTATTCATATTTTATAATTATAATTATCAAATATTATTTCTGTTAATTCCTGTATATTCTAATATCTTTTTTTGTTGGGTGGTTAATTATTTTCCCGCTTTTATTTTATCTTAAATCTATTAAATAGGAATAACAAGGCAGAACAATCATTAAAATGTGCGAAGGCGTGCATTGATATAAGAATGCCTCCTTCGGGCTACCTTAGTAAAAAAAAATCGGCAAGGAGGCGTGGCTTAATTTTCATACGACACATCCGTGTGGATAGCAGACGACAAAACAGACTGGTTCAGGAGTGATATCGATGACTGTTTTTTGAGATATGAGCTTATATTAAGGACGCATAAAAGTGTAATAGGAAAAACGGCAATTTTATGCATATTTCTAGATAAATTATAAATTCTTACCTGGTCCAAGCGAACTTTAAACATCATTTTGGTCAAGTGTACAGACGATGATACAACAACAACAACATATCCTCGCGCATGGTCACATAGGTCACGTTGGTCACGTAATACAGATGGACAAAATGGCCACACGGAATTATATAACGCGCGGAAACTGGTGTCTAGACGAAACGAATGTTTGGGCGGATACTGATTGTTATTGTCCGCACAATCGAGCATAAGTAAGAAATTAAAAATAAGTACAAAAGAGTAAACACCAAAACAAACAAGAAACATTACAGGTGTAATAAACACAAATTTTACCAAACGACAGCATATTTGTCCATGTGGAGAACATCTTGAGCCTGGTTTGATAACTTTATGACAGATATATATAGATTTTCATGCTTTCAAACTAAAACGTTTGAGCGACTAGGTGTACTACCGGAAACTCTGCTCCTAGCAATTATAATGGTATAAAGCGTTATGAACAGACCTGGACAGAATGGCTCTGTATACGAAATGCTATGTTTTTTTACGTTCAGAAGCACTGATCAGGTAAAATAAATGCTAGCAATAACACGAGATTTTTTACGTGTATCCACTCGATAAAGTAAAACACGGGGTCACACACTGTACAATTTGGTTAGAATGAATTTTTACATTTTAATTCTGTTGGAATGGATATGATGGATATATCAAGCCGAGGTACGTACGTGGAATGAACATGAATAAGTTACGTTATCACTGGGTAATAAATTGAACTTCTAAATGAGTTGTAATCTTACAGTGCACAGAGTTTGGATGTTTAGTTGCTAAAGAAGAATATAGATAGGGAGTCATACCGTTCTTATATATACAAACAACTGGACATGCATACAGTTATAAATCGGTGTACATGTATACAGGTAGTGCATGATAGGGGGAGGGGGGATCATACATGTAAATTAAATAATAATAATAAAATAACTACGTAACACACAGATTGCTTTGTTGTACAATATATACAAATTTGCAAGCATTTGACTTTAAACTTTACAGCCATGGCGGCTACATGTACACTCTCTATGTACATATTGGTCATTTTATATTGACTTGGTTCGATTTCACCAGCACAGGTAAGCTAGGTGGGTAACACACATGGAGATTTGGGAGAATATAATTGTGGCACTTGTCATGTTAAAGCAATGTATATGATAACGACTGCTTCTGTAAAAATATATATTGTAACAACCCCTATTACCCATTTTTTTATGTGTACCATAACAATTTTACCTTCTGCACGCATGAGTGTACACTAGATGTGGCAATGTTTATATTAAATATAAACATATCTATACGTTACTTGATGTATAATATGATACACATCAACGTTTATAATCTGTATAGCACATTTATTTATGTATGCAGTCCTGAAGCTGCACATATGTATAAGAATATTGATAGGGTGTAGTACATGTAACCATACTAATATTTAAATATTGTTATACAACATTGATACAAATTTGATTGGAATGATAGCACTCCGGTCTACTATTTGGTATTTTTACAACCAGTATACCCGTGTACGAGCTTGTAGTAGATGAGGGGGAAAACACATAATAGTATGTGTAATAAACTGGATGACCAGTACAATGAGTAAATACGGACTGATTTATGTATGATACATAGTTGTTTACTTATTGATACATGTACGTAAATATATGTACACTATAGATTAGGAATACACAATTTGAAAAAAAAATCAAAAAAAAATCTTCCAATAGCAGAAGACAGGGTTCAAACACTACTCTGCAGTACGACACAGTCAGCGACTCTGCGTAAATGATGGGCCACTCTTAGTGGTGCGCACATGGGGTGCAGCTTTGGGCTTCGTAAGCTCCTGATCAATGTGTCCTGACGCCCCAGCTACAGTACGGGGACCGCGCCTGGGCCGATCGCGAGCCTCAAGATGGGGAGGGGGGTCAGGACACGCGGAAAGTTCGTCCATAGTGGTAACTTGGAACTTACTCCCCTTTAGATTCCGGATAACGATTCTACCATCGTTTGTCCATGTCTCCCCGATGAGTCCATGTTTTTTTTAAATACCGGGCTTTGGCGTATACTGCAGCGCGCTGTTTGGTCAGGGTCTCGTTGATATAGAATCGGCTGTTGGCATAAGGGACTATATGATCAGGGTCGGATGAGGTGGAAGTCCGACGCGATGGAAACAGACTAAATCTGGCATCATATACGAGGGCCCTTGTGCGATAAGAAATGAATCTTACTATTATATCACGTGGATATGTAGATGCGAACGACTAATGTCATTAAGTGTCAACATGATACCCATGGTATCATTACATGCGGATAACACAAGCTCATCGGTATTCGGGTGTCCCCCTGAGTTTTAGGCTGTTCCTTCTCGAGTACTGTTTTAAATCATCCAACTTGTTCTCAAGGAACTTGAAACGTTGCTGTATTGGGTTGATACCTATGGAAGATACTAGTGTGTCCTTGAATAGTGAGTTACTCAGTAACTTGGCGACAACTTCCTGAATGACCACAGGATCGGTAATGTCATGTATAGTTTGGACACTTTTCTAAATATCACCGGACAATTTTACAGTATCCTCAGACATGATATATGAGTTATATATCAACACGGTACACGTAAGCACACTTCGGAGAGGAAATGTCCTTCAAATTCACAGACAGTCCAAGTGGGAAAAAAATATGGCGGGTGGTCACGTAGTGGTTAAGAGTGGTCTCTTTAAATTTTTAAGGAGAATTTTCACATGTTCAGGTAGAATAAACACACGTCATCGTACACTGTTCAGATATCTGATCTTATCGGAACATATCATACTTTTTTAGATGGTCATGATGGGTTTGGACACATATATCTGTCAAAAAACTTCTCAGCTCATTGTTCCAACTCGGTAGCTCGACCGGGACCGGAAGCAGAAACGTCATTACAACACTTATGTGTTGGATTGTGATCTGCTTGACGTCCTCGCAACAGATTAAGTCATATCAGGAATGTTAAACTGTAGGGAAGTGAGAAATAAAAGAGAGATTTAGATCAAAGTGTTGCGATGGGGACAGCAATGGGAATCACTGCTGGTATATGCCGTGCATCCGTAGCAAAACATAAAGCCGATAACCTTTTCATGGGTCGACATATGTCGATAGCATGCGTTGGAATAAGCATAGCTGTTTATTTCTCAAACCTGTTCGGCTGACGTAATCCAAAAACACATTTACAAAGGAGTTTAGATATGTCTTATAATATTGTTAACAAATACAAATCGTTTAAAATGATTCTTAATGTTATAAATGAAATGCATTTTTTCTGTTTTCTTCTGTGATTTAATCTTTTGACAAACGTAAGTAAAGCCAAGCTCCTTATAAAGGTTTCATGTTTTATGACATCATAACCCCATCCGTAGTCAGGAGTTTTAAATTCTGTCCTTACTTTCGAACACGATTACCACAAATAAATTGAGACATACCACGCTGTAAATACTAAGAGGCGATTATTGTGGGAAGCCCCCTGCATAATTAGGGATTTGCTTTGGTGTCCTCTATTTGGGGACAAAAAGCGACCAAATAATCTGCTGCGCCCATTGCAATATTTGGGATCTTTATCGTTCTTTCTACTAATAACTATTTTTTATTTCCTAGCGCCTTGCTTAGCAACACCTCGCCTTTGGCTTGAATGTTGAACGTTCGCCCAGGTGAGGATAACAATGGGTTTTGTCACCAGGTCCCTTAAAATGGTAGTTGTTATTCCCTGCTTAACGTTCAGTATTGAGGGGAAGGCAACAACTGGTTCACCTGTTGACAATAGTATGTGACCGGACGGAATGTTGTGATTGGTGCCTTCGGCATGGCATTTCAGTGAGAAAACACAATAAAGTTGGCATCAGATCCGCGCTATCACAAGGAGGCAAGCACACCAATATGCCAAGTCTCCTGCATATACACACGCAAGCATGCACTAAACACCTCGAGGCACGTCCTTAAATGTCCTTAGCTGTTAATAGGACGTTAAACAAAATTACACAAAACTTTTGTATTATCCTATTTTCTTAAACATTATAAACACTGGCGTATACGCCTTAATTGAAAGCTGGCCTTAGTGGTATTTATAGCATCAATATATTGACAGTTGTATGTGACTTGTCGAGCCTAGGGCAAATCATAACTGACGCTCAAGATAAGGATACGACCCCGAAAACAATAAGATAACGAAATAGAAATTGGTCAGACTTGACTGCGATATAATCTTCTCGTGACATTACCAGAACTATGTACTATGTAAAGGAAATACTCATATCAGCATTGCTTATATGCTATTCTACGACCACAACAAAAGGTTTGTATTGTGTTTTTTCGTGCCATTAATGAAAATATTTTATAGTCTTAATGAAGGTTGATATGTTTTATAATGGTAATTAGAATGACTTGTTGTATTGTGGTCCCTATCCCAAGTTCTCGATGTGAGGATATGTTACTTTTTGAATTTGACTAAAATTACCATGAAGGGTATCGATAAAGCAATATATGCTTACTCTTCCGGAACTCCCGTCCTATCATCCTTGTGTGTTTCAAGGGTCTCCATGTAAATGTTTCCGTTGTACATTTGTTGCCCTAGTTAAATCGATTTACAGTTGAAATTGTGGTTTTGTTGACACTCTAGTATTATCTTGTTACGTTGTTTCTATTTCTACCTTAATCATGAAGTGATCATTTTAAGATAATATCAGTATGCCTCATCTTATATCAAGCATGCCCTGGCGGATGGATACAGGGACCAATAGCCTGCTATTTCCTAAGTAAATTTGGTGGAACATGGGCAGATGCAAACGTAAGTATACAGGTATGAACAAGTGTTTCGATGTATTGACGGTTTTGTATAGTGTATAGAGTGAAAACAAAACTTGCACACTATACTGTATACAATCACTAAACTTTGGTGTATGCGCAGATCATACAATATGATGAATTTCTGAGTATTATTGATACTGATAGTCTACTACAGAATACATCATACCGCAGAGGTGCCAACTATTATATATTTGTAAAATACCTTGATACCTACACATTTATAAATGACAGTCGCTCAAAAACAGATTGACGTCTCCCTAGATTAAGGGAACATTAGAGTTGTTATACCCCGCTGCATGCTATCGTATTATACGAGTCAAATGATAAAAAGAATCCATTTTAGACAAAAGATGCATACATAAAAATAAAAAATGAAAATTGTCAGCTCCCTTTTCACTGTATTTCTGTAGAAATCTGCGACAGCTTAGACAACTAATTGCATTATTTTCCCTCTGGGACCACTGATACAACCTACATGTACGAACGACGGAAGGTGCAGCAAATGGTTGTGTTATGTTGTTTTCTGCCTCCGGTTTACAGTTTCTTCCTTATTGTGTATGTCTAGTGGCTTTTTAACTTAATGACCGTTGTACTTAATTAGATATGGTCAATTTATATTATGTAATTCAAACATTTTGCAGAATAATAATCTTACACCAGTGAAGGTATATAACGAAGTAGTTAACTACATTTGACAACTATATCTATATTTTCACATTAGAGTGTTTGTCAGGGATTTCTTGGCAAATTAGCAGAACCAATCGAAGAAGAATCTTTTCAATTCCTCTCTGGCGCTTCGAAAAACGAAACCCGTAAGTATTGTTTGTTTTTCATTTACATATTAACATGCATATTGCCGAAATGTAATAATAAGCGATAATGCTCAGTTTACATAGTCACATAAGCCAGGCGTTCGAACATTAACTTATCCTTTAGAAGACGTAGTCTAGAAAATCTAAACGGTGTTTGATAAAACATTTGGTTAGAATATATAAAGCGAATCGGGTTCGGTTTTGTCTGAGCGAAGAGATAACCCCCTAAGCGCCTTCCTAGTCTTTGGGGATTAGCATTTCCTTGAACGAAATATCGGTCCCCTTTTGGCGGAGTGGCGGCAACAAATATGTCTTGGTAACGGAAAAAATGTTGTTTTCTTAAAGATCTTGTCTACCTGCCAACGAAAAGTCAAGATCCAATTTACATAATAGTGGACGGTCTATGAAATCCCAGGAAGAGACCATGCTCTATGGGCTCTAACTCTTATGTATGTTTTAAATTCAATGGGCTGTTCATCTTTAATTCAGTTAAGGATTCTTATTTTATTTTTATTTTGTTTAATGTCTTTTTAACAGATTAGGTCGTTTAAGGACCTGCCTGCACGTGTGTTGTGTAAGCACGTTTGCTACATATTAGGTTAAAGACCCTCTCAAGCACGGAGGAAACCTTAATTCATTACATGTAGCAAAATGTCCTTTCTGAATTCTGCATACCACTTTGATTGCATCCATTGCAAGCATGGTTTTTTTTCAAATTCGCAACATCCAGATTGTTTGTTCGGTAAATGATAAAACTCAAACAAGCAAGATCGTTGTCATTAGGCTTCAAGGATTTTTGTCTGCAGGAACTGCGCGCAAGATACGAAAGACCATGACAATAGTCGCATAGAAAAAATATAGTAATTCAGGTCTGAGTAAAAAGAAACATAATAACACAACAGCGTGATGTAACAAGTAATTAATTGAACAACAACAACGGAAAACTTTACATTGATTCTTTAGTTAACGTCTATTTATGATATTACTTTATTTTTATGATGATTAGCACACAATGGACAATTCTATCTTGGGGGAAGCGATATGTTTGTGGAGGGAATATGGGAGTGGTCTACGACTAAAACCCAAATATACAAAAACCATTGGTACCCTGGAAATCCGAGTGACTCAAACCACAACGAGGATTGCCTGGCGCTTAATGGGGGAATCCTTAACGACGTACCGTGTACATCCTCCTACTCGTTCATCTGCCAACTTGAGTAAGTTGATTGTCCTTCAGATAGAATTGAATTGCACTATTTGATACGGATTTTTGTCTTTTTTGTTCTTTGTTCTTATAGGAAGACAAATTTGGTTAACGACTCGTTTTTCAACATATCTAAAAGAATTCGAAAGATGATGAGTAACAAAACAAAAAGTCAAGGCAGACTAAACTCGGAAACTTGCTATCATTGTCAAAATGTTTGAGAGAAAAGGTTAATGAGGATGATCCTTGTTTAAACGTGATTACTCTATGTGTATTCTTGTACTAATTTGTCTAGTTTGTTTCTATTATCAGGAGAGATGAGGCGGTTGAACAAGTCATAGGATGATAACGGACCAAAAGAGATTTGTCTTCATCGTCAATAAAACTATCTTGTGCGCTTATTCGTTTTACCTTCATCAATATACAAATAAAATAGAACAAATATCAGTTTATTACTGTTAATATATTCCTTAAATATGTAGAAGAACAGTCTCATAATTTATTTATTATTTATTTTGTTATTATTGTTATTAATTTAGGGAAGTGTAATAATACATTATTGCAGTTATAATTATATAAGAATGGTCTTAGCTGCGCATTTCTTTAAACATCGTTTTCTTCAAAACAATAGTAATATTTTAAAACAAACATCACCAATGATTATTTTCTCATCTAAATTAAATCAACTACGATTTCTATAACAGACTTGTCAATGATGAAACCCGAATAACCGGAGACTTTTTTCCAATAATGAAGAAAACGATGTTTAAATAATAACCTTTAGTACTTTTTTGCACATGAGGGAAATTTCCTTCTTATCTGTAAATGATAAACCAGCATTGAATCAGAAAATCAGCTCAAAATACAATGTGGTGTAATAATCATTTAAAAGATATTAATTTTAATTCGACATAATTTAATCAATACAAGTAATTCTAAACAGAAAACACGACGATGTCCCCGTACTACCTCACTATGTTCCATGTTTGGTTAGTAGATCTTTATTATTACCTAATGGCTAGCATTTCTACCGTGATATATGGACACACAGACACAAATATGTCGCTGTAGTTGACAAATAAAACTGGAAAATATGACCAAGCATTAATTTGCAGCACTAGGATAGAATGACATCCAAAAGAACTCCACAGAAAATTGAAGGTAAACAAGTTTACTCAATAACGTATTAATAAAAAATATACCTTGTGATGATGTTAAAACCATGAAAATATTACCATAGCAACATAGGAGAATAAACAGGTTGCTCAGTGTCCCGAATCAAGTCACATATGCAGGCATTAGAGAATGAAATTTTTGGATTTATTTGTAAAAGAAATATATATTACACTGATCTTTTCTATCACAAATGGAATTTTCACTATGTGTGATTCCATAAATATAATTTATTATGCTATCAGATTCACGGTTGTAACTCGCCATGGATGGACTATTTTGGTATTTCATTAATAGTGGAAAAATTCATATATTAAAATATTTTAGTGTCTGCAAAGATTACACTCAAACTAAGCAAAGTGTAAAATCAATTAAAAATACCATCTCTTGTGTTGTATATCAGTTGCATCATGTCCTGTTTTGAGTTTACTGATTTTTAATGAACTGCAACATTCACATAGGAACTCTACAATATAATTAACATTTTCTCTACTTACATCACTTGGAGAATATAGCGACAGTATTCCAATTGTTAATTTACATTCCCAATTTCGGTAATTCTTCTTCATTATTGAAATGACCATGTAATACATGTAGCTAAGAGCTAAGAGACCAGCTGAACGCTCGAGTGAGGACCCCTCTTCAATTTTTGCATAAAGTACTAACCAAGCACGACAACGTATACAGATGTAAAGAAATTCTTTCCACGGATAACTTCAATGCAATCTAATGTTATCTTATCTGACTCTATAACAGCCATAGGGACCTATGATAAGGGGACATGTCTAGGCATTGTCGTTTATGTTACACAAGATGGCTGCTTGGATGTGTGTTCTGCTGCTACTGTTTGTGGCGATCACACCAGAAGGTAAACTTATGCCCTAATATATAATAACTTGTACGTTTCATGATCACAGTTAATACATTATTTGTATGTGGGACCTTAGATTTTGATGTTTTCGTCGCTGCCTTCCTCTGAGAAAACACCGAAGAAACGAAATTGATATTATCTCCCAATTGCAACATGAAGGATCTATTTCGTTTGGTTTCTCCTGTTTCTACGTTTTTGTGGTGTTTTCCCTTTAGACACCAGTCTAAGTATGAACTGTTGCAAGGACGACGCTACAGACAAACAAACGAAAGCAGTTGATGGATGTGAAATCTAATTTCTTTCTTAAATTAATAGTGCATGCTTTATGTGTATTGCAAAGTATGACCGTCTCCCTCCATAGGTAACGTTTACATTCACCTAATGTCGATATTATCTTTTGAAGTTGCAAAAACGTATATATTATATAGTTGAAATACTCTCTGCAGTGATACATCTCACTGCATGTGTATGTTCCAAGGCGAATAATGTTGGGGCCCAGCATAATCAGTAAATTTCTTCTGTGTTTTCTACTAAGAGGACATTTAAGAGACAAACATCGATCTTCAGCCCCCATTGAAACTCTTTGGAACTTTTTCTGTTTCCTTTCTTTTCTGTCTTCTTTCTTTTCCGTCTGCTTTTTCTACCCTGCGATGTCCTCCTAGGCATCCGTCCTCATATGGTGTGCGAGGACGTTAAAACACAAACAAACAAATAGCTTCATCAAAGAGGCGTAAAGATTAACAGAAGAATTGTAGGACAGTTTGCCAGATAGTGTATACATAAATGGGAACATTATTGGGAAGTGTTCATGTAATTGCAACTGGCGACACGTGATATGAAGAAATGTTATCAAAGTAATAATTTGACATATAGATAATGATAAAAGAGAACACTGAGGGCAAAAAGGCGAGAGTCACACAAATAAAAGATACATTGTAAAAGGCAAATTCATTTGTAAACAATTACAAGAAAAGGACTCGGTGCTGAGCTTTATCATTACACGATTTAGGAAATTAGTAATATAAAGAGTTTTCTTTTTTTATAAAACACTAGCTAGATTTAGTGTCACCCTCGGTAGACTATGATTGACCACCACTGTAAATGACATAATCGTAGACATTAAACAGGTGAAAATGTACATACACTAGATTTCTTTATAACAAATATTGTATTACATTGTAAAGCGGATAAATGGTATTAATGAATACGATAAATGTTTTAATTACTCATCTGAACACAGATATTTGTACATGCGTACTATTATTTAAGTTACATACATTATATCCCTCATTACAAAAAGAAAAGGGCGATTTTCAGGCTGTCCTCTAGGCTGGGTGCAAGGACCTAGTAGCTGCTTCTTCTTTAGTCAGTTTGGTGGAACGTGGGCGGATGCGAACGTAAGTATTTACAATAGAACACATGACTCGGTTCATTTTATTATTTGTCATTGTATCTTATACCTAATGGAATGTAATGGTTATAAGGCGCAGTCATTATTTTCACTGACTGACTACTTGGTATTGTGACTTCACTGAGTCAAGTAACCCTTTAATAAACACTTGATGCTTTTGTTTATGTGTTTCAATTTCCAACAATATTAGTACTGAACACATTATTCAGGGTTTGCTGTTTAATTCAAATATTTTCATTTAAAAACAATTTTAGACAAAACGAAATTCATTTGATTTCATTTCAACATTTTGTTTTGGCAAAGCCTGTATAATTCCTCTCCAGATGTACTCATTATACTTAATATGCATGAAGTTGTCACATTAAACTTTTTTAAATTAAAATCATGCATATAATACTAACATTTACATATTTACATTATTTAGTAAGTAAAGTATGACTAAAATAATGAATAATTATAATTACATATATATTAAATTCAGAGCTTTTGTTTTAAAAAAGATATGTTTCCTCCCCCGTTACGGTCTTTAAATTTCTTCCACAATTCTATTTTTAAGGCTATTTGTAAAGGATTCGAGACAAAACTTGCTGAACCAGCAGATGAGATTACATTCGCTTTTCTGGCTGGACATGCGGCGTCTGAACATCGTATAGTATTCCTTTGTTTCCATAGCAACTGTCATGTTTATCAATGGTATTTTGTAATTAATAGTGTAATATGTTTCATGGTCATTGACTTGTCTCTTTATTCAATATCGCGTCTTATAGCGCTGTAGTTTTTGACACATGTTAACCGGTTATGAACTGAAACAAAGACTTACTGGTGTATTTTTCGGTTGCACGTTGCCATTGGAGCATATGCATCTATGAGTTTACAGATAACTTATTACAAAGGCAGTACAAACTAGTGTTTCCCTTGGCATACCTTGTCGTGTTTAGTCACCCTAAACCTATTATGTCTCGAACGATTTCATAGTCAATGCTATATCGGTTGTAGTCTCTTAATGAGACAACTGAAATATATCAATGTACAACTAACCGGTATAACATTTGTCTCTCAGACAGTAAACACTTTGGTTTACTTGGGCATGCCTTTCATTAAGTAGTAATCTCCCTAAATATTGAGGTTTTTTTTGTAATATTTTATTTTTATCTCGCAGCTCTTCATAGTCAGTTCTATCTCGGTGGAAGTGACATGTTCGTTGAGGGCGTATGGGAATGGTCATCAACGAAAACACAAGTAAACCCAAACCACTGGGAACCTGGAAACCCTAGTGACGATAATAACAACGGAGACTGTTTGACCCTCAATGCTCCACTTAAGGAACTCAACGATGTTCAGTGTACGGCTATATTTGCGTTCATTTGCGAAGCAGAGTAAGTGACATTTTATGAACATTAACATTATTCAATTATTATGCTGTGAAGGGTAGAGAATGTAAGCAAACGTAGGTCCGCTAACTTAATAGTTGATAAAGGCATGGCATTTAAAAGACATTAAGGCAGTTAAACTTATTAACAACTTGAAGATAAAATTGATATCGTTTTCATACCAGATTATTGTTCGCAGTACTTAATGGAAAATTTTATTCGTGTTATATCGTCTAATTTTAGTCAACATCTCGAAAATATAATATTTAACTTTTTAATTAGGTCAGGTGAACCGGAACAAGTTGTAATTGGATGAAGACGGACATTATTTAACAGGAAATTAGTCTTCCTATCTGGTTTGTTGATGTTAACAAAAGCAAGACTAATAAAAGTGTATATTAACTTTAGTTTGTACCGTCGTCATTGCAAACACATTTCACCTGTGATTGTACCTCCATTGAAATAATTATATTTATTACTCTGATCCTTACTTCAAAATCTACCTAAATGACAATCTCCTGTGTTTGGCTCATGTGTATCTGTGAGCCTTCTCTGGTGTTTGCACACTTTGATATTTGTGATAACTGAAAGCAACTAAACACTGCTCTCCCAAGCATAGGTGTACTCCGCAGACTTGATGAGAAGGTATCTATGTGAAGGAGGATATGTAGGAATGACTATGTGAATTACTCGTTCTTTTTTAAATAGTCAGATACAAGAAAACGAGTTTTTTTCTATTTTCTTCAGAAAGAAATGTTTATAAGATACAATTTCAACTTTCTCTATAGGAATATCCATCTAATTTCTAATTTTGTTTGCACTTCAATGAAATTGTTAAATTATCTCACATCTGAATTTGATAAAGGGACTAATGTTGACTCAGAGACACTCAGTTTAAGGACACCTCTACTGTATCTGTTGTACTCTCCGTTGTTTTTTGATGACATAAGAGCATTATCAAATGAGAAAATCGCGAGTTTTTCCGGGGTTTTTTTTCACTATGAGATCCGAATGAAAGCTGCCAGTAATTAATACTAGCTTCCTGTTAGCGTACACTACGGACTCGTCGTAAAGCCTTTACAATAGTTGGATACATGTTTGCACCCATACCGCATACGTAAATAAAGACAGTATGTAGTAGAAAGTATGTAAACATGGTAAGCTATAAACTTGTGAGGCAAAACGTTAGCTATTTCATGGACTAAATTTGTACTTCTGTTAAGAACCATAAAGCTTATCAAAGGAAACAAAACAAGATTGATTTTGATATATAATGACACATTTTTATTTCATCTTTTAAAAACAATAATAAACATGCTTAATTTGTTTTTAAAAATCAACCAATTCTTTGTTTTATCAATTTGTCAGAAAATACAATAATTAATAATAATAAAAAATTAAAATCTTCTAAAATTTTCAACATTGAGGCCATGGATTGACTTTTGAAAACAAAATTGTCTACGATGAATTAACCAGAATTTGTATAATTTAGCAATAAGTGATTACTAAACAACAGAGTGTTTTGGTTACATGCATATAAAAAAATGGCTGAATTAAAAAAAATCAAACATTTGTTGTTGCATTAATTTATCAGAAAATAACGAATGGTTGCAAAGAAACTATGCATTTTAATTTTCTATAATTTTCAACTTTGATACCTTGGATTGACGTTTAAAGCATAAAATATTTATATTTCCTACGTTTAAAATGGTTTATTAAACATAAGTAATAAGTTATGTATAACATTCCCAACATTATAAACCCTCATCGCTTATAGCGTAATTATATCCATATTATATTATTATCATGGCACAAAATACAATAATTATCGTTTTTACATTAAAATGTTATTTTCGTGCTTACAAGCCATTAAGGCCCAACTGCGGATTTTAGTCGTATATCGGTTGAATATATTTTGTATAGTTAATCGTGGACTCTGATAAATACATGCACAGTTGGTGATCAAATAAATATCGTGACTGACAATGCTTACAAGCATACAACAGATATCGCCTGCTTCGGAGCGGCCATGCAGATCTAGTGAATCAAGAAAGAGAACTTATATACTCAGAAAACTGTCCCTTCGGTTAAAAACTCTGCTTTCAGTTGTAAATCAGAATAAAGCCTTTTCATAATAATCGCAAACTACTACGTAATATGCTTCAAGTTAGTAAATATAATTACAAATGTTCTTTTATGATTTTATGTTTTTTTGACAATTAATTCTACATAATTTATCTATATAAGAATCGTTTATTTATGTTATTGAAAATACAATTTTATTCATTATTCAATTTTCCCGTTTTATGCAATCAAAAACTTTAAACATGAATTTCAAGAGTGTGGCCTCATTTGTATACTTTGGTGTGTTTGCCAAACAACAACAGTGTCAGTCGAGGTTATTTTTTTATTATTAAACTAAGTTTCTTAATAAGAATTAGGCAACGATTTTAAAAACGATTTTTATTTTTGTTTTATTTTGGTATTTTGGTATTTAGGATGTGCATTCCTGTTAAAATAAAGTCTTAACAGTCACGCCATTCCGGAATTTAGGTAATACAGCTTTACAAAATGTGTCTCCCTGACAATTAACAATTCGAAAGAAACACCGGATATCAAAAAAAAATATGTATACCATTAGTCACTGATGTAACAGTAGATTAAGGAACAGCGGATGAAAACATTTTAAGAACATCTTTCAGAAGTTGTTATTCATTTATGATAAGATATGTTAAATGCATGATATCTACAATGAAAACAAATGTTATCCCATGTGCTTTATACCTGCAGATGTTGTTTGGTTATTTATACAATCCTGCATACAAATGCTTTGATCAGTTCTTTTATATAAAACGATGTTTCAGTTAAAGATGCTAAGAATTTAAAAACAATTTCTTCAATGGTAAATTTAGTCTGATAACATTTCATGTAATATATCTAACCAAGATGTAAATTGAAAACCCACAAATAATTAGCATATGGTCTTATGTTATCAAAATTGTATTACAGACTTTTTCTTACGTGTTTTAATCCCCAAACCTAGTTTAGCATGATTTGTTATGTATATTAAATCACGTTTTTACCAAATTAAGCACACAGGAAAACATTATGTTCATTTAAATTCAAAGACCATATTATTTATATTTTTTTCTTTCTGTTAAAATATGAAGCTTACTTTATGAAAAATTCCCTCTGTGTATAAAAAGTTAATAATAATGGCAAATGTATAGGTTTTTTTTATCATTTCTATGTATGTTACTGCGACCATTTCAACTTCTTCACCGAACAATTATTAGCAAAAGCAATATGCATTGCTAAAATATCTCTGAGATTGTGAAATTTGCGAAACTCTGGTGAAAGTAAGCTGATTGTCGTTTTAGCCTGCGATTCAAAATGTCCTATTTCCATTTGCCATGCCCAGTGTAAAAGGATGGCGTACTCCTACCACTTTTGTCTGAAAGAACAACAGGCTCCGTCTGGTACCCTGCATTGGAAACACCAAGCACAACAGGTTCCCTTGTATTGGAGCCAGAATGATGAAGGGACGTTGGCGTGCCTGAACTAGACAGTGGTTCAGTGTAGATTCCACGAGTGTTCATCATTGGAGACCGCTGAACATAGATTGTAGGGGTACTACTTCTCGAGGAGGGGCCCCCGTTCCTCTCCGATGGCACATATCTAGTAGTTGGTCCAGTGATATACGCGTATTTCTCCTCCTTTAGATGGCCCAATTTGTCGGTGTAGATGGTATCAACATTCTGGCGGTAAGGATGTGATATCCTGCGTCCTACAACATAAAGAAAAGAAAAACAATGTACAGACAAGTAAGAGGGAATAGTCTTACACATTGTCCAGTCTGCGGAATCTAATTCATACTTGCTCTTCTTTGCTACACTATTTAAATACGAGCTGTATCTCTAATAAAATGTCTAGAATCTACTAAATCTTACATATGTGGCGGTTGAAGAGTACTTATATAAATCTCAAACACAATATTAAATACTTCGAGGTTTTAGGTGAGTACTGTTTCTGTCCAAAGTGTTGAAAGACCTTGCTAATAAGTTATATTTATTTGTTACAAAAAAAATTTGTGATACAAATGGTCGCCTTTTCGACATTAAGTAAAACAATTGTTACGTTTTAAAAAACAAATTTATGTGATTATGTTTAATTAAACGAAAGCTATGTTTCTTCTTCAAAGTTACTTGTTGTATCTAGCTGCAAGATAAGTTTTATGAATGATTTTGTTTAATTTTGTTAACTTTGATGATAAAGTTTAACATATAAAAAGGTTAATTATTTGAGAACAGATAGTTTTGTAATTAATGTAGACAGAACACGTAAGAAATCAGTGAGTTGGAGCAAGGATATCCTGTTAACCCTGACAGGGACTGGGAGAAACCACCAGAAAGGCTTTGTTTGTTTTCGTTTAAAGTTAAACGTTCGTTTTATTAGCAGTGAGGTGTCTTTAGAAATAGAAGTTTACTATTGAGAGAGAACAGCAGATCATTGAAAGTAACTATTGTGACCAGTGGCCTACTGGAAATTGTTATAATACCACTTGTGTTGTATCCAGACGTGTTTGTTCAACGACAGTGTATTTTATAATAGTATTTATGTTGATACACTGTATTTATATATATATGTAACATTATGTATGTTGAGATCCCATATTTATGTAAAAGTAATTATGAAGAAATTTCATACTTATTTCATAGTAGATATGTAGATATCTTAAATGTTTGTTAGGGTTATTAAGCTTGAGATCCAATATATATTGTAGAAATTGATTTAAAATGGCGTTCTAAATTGAGATATCAGCCTGACTCATCTTTTTGAATACCAAATAAATATTGATTTTACAGTAATTACTTCCTCTTTTTTGTGTTACAGTATGCATGTTCACAACCCAATATATGCGTGAGTGTATTGAGTTGATATAGCGAGAACTTACATTATTTATTTCATTTGTTTATGGTCCTCATTTTACATAAAAATGATACTTGAGTACAAACCATTAATACGATCGCATAATTGATCAACATTATCTTAATATAATAAAAGAATGATAGAGAAGTTTCTTCTACTGTGTCAACAATGTAAATCTAGCCGATATCCAGGTGATGTCAAGCAATCAAAACGTGAACCGAGGCAACGGCAACAGCACAACATAGCACACATTGTATTACACAAGCAAGCACAATGTTTCCTAACAATGGCATAATTACTACTTTAATATATTAAAACTTTCTTAACCTCTTTATCACCCTACATATTTCGAAACAATGTACTTAATTCTGTTCGACATCAGTTGTTGTGTTTGTGATTCTCTATTTATTTTAGGTGTTTGAAACATGAAGTTTTTTCAGGAATTATGAACCTTCCCCTTGTACAATGAGCAGGCTTTATATTTTATGTTTAGTTCTGATTGAGTGCTTATAAAAGATAGTATGTGAAATATTTTCTTAAATAGACCGATCTTTGTTTATAATCTTTAATCTTCTACATTAATGGTCAGAGAAGTCAAAATTGAAAAATAACTTTAGTTAATTACTTCAACTTTCTCATCGGACAAGGTAGAAGCATTTAGTTTTGCACATATGTCAACAAAATTGTAATATACTCCTGGTGTGTGTGACAAAAAATAATTGCACATATCGTATAAAGCATTATCAGATACGCATTGGAAATTAAACCAACATGAAAACCAACCTTTTATATCTTAGAACAAAGATCGTCGCCTGATCTTACTTAGGAACTTACCATTCCTGTAGCTTCGCGCCTTATTGCATTTAAAGACAATCACTACAATGGCCGCAATCGGAATCGCAAGTACAGCTACAATTATGACGATCAATATCGAGGTCGACATTCCTTCTGATGAAGGCATTGTTTCAGCGGTCGTCGCCGCCGATGATGAAGTCGGGATAGATGGCGATGTCGTGGATGTTGAGGTTGGCGTAGCCGTGGAAGTCGACGTTAATGTAGACATTGAAGGTGATGCTGATGTCGATGTTGACGTGGAAGTTGACGTTGATGTCGATGTTGACGTGGAAGGTGACGTTGTTGACGTGGAAGGTGACGTTGATGTCGACGTAAATGTTGACTTTGACGTCGACGTAGTTGCTGACGTTGATGTCGACGTCGAACTTGACGTCGACGTAGATGTTGACGTTGACGTCGATGTAGTTGCTGACGTTGAAGTCGACGTACTGGCTGTTGTCGGTAGCTAGAAAATAACGGAAAACGGTCATGACCTGATGGTGGTCTTGTACAAAAAAATCTTATATATTATTAAGGTTTCTCATTGAAAAAATGTGTGATGATAATTGATATCAATAACCATAAATTTATTTGAAAAATATTCTTTTTAATAAATTGTTTTTAATCAAACGTGTAGTCAAAAAATAAACATTAAGTATCGTTAACTATCGACAATTTAGTATGAAAATATAACAGTATTAACTACAAATATAATTCTTGAATAGAAAATAGTTAAAATATTGGAGTAAACATGCATGAAAGTTGATCTTATATACTCCGGTATACATGTTCTATAAAATTCATAGCTACTATACGTACCTGTTGTATTACATAACTATCATAAATTGTCAATGGAGAGTGACTTTACTCACGTCGATAAGTGCGCTACAGTTACTTCCATTGAACGTGGGATTTCCTGACAGTGGTACAGATACTCCATTAAACACTATGCTGGTGGTGTTTGTACACGCTCCCTGTATCATTGAGTCAACGGCGGAGGGATTTCCAGACACAGTAAAAGTGACAATGATGCTCCCTTCAAACATATATAACCAAACTTTAATTTAATTGCATACATGATCATACATTAACAAAACAATAACGTCTGTTTTACGGGGTTTTCACTACAGAAGTCCAGTTAAAATTCTGGTAGTTCTACAAATAACTCAATCAGGTAGATACATAACTTGATAAGTCAAAAAGTGAAATAATTATTGTATATACAATTGTATAGTCAAACCGTTGTATGCTGCATAATGTTATAGAACATTATATAATATCTCTAGTTATTTTCTCATGTCTTTATCTTGTTTTAAATGTTAATCTTATTCACCACAAAATGAGAACCAAAGCAGTTATTTCCGGGAGTACCAGACAATACTTACCTCTCGTTACACTGACGAGATCAACGCGTGTTTCAGGATTTTCTTTTGCAAATGTGTTGGTCACAGCAGTTCCGAAGTGCAGAGCGGTCACGTCGTCTTTTATGACGTCATCATAGGCTGCGTTGAATGTTGTTTCAACGAGTTTGCTTGTAGAGTTTTCCGCTGTCATCGATGAGTTGACAGCGATAGATACTTCCTCATAAAAATCATACTCGACAGGAGAGGATACTACGTGGAACTTTAGAAAATACAGTCCGTAGCTGGTGAAGGTGAGGTCGTCAAATACAGCCCTACTATTTACACTATCAAATAACACTTGTTTAGTTCCTTCCATGGAGCCGAGAGGAACAGCCTTCGTGTTAAGTCCAACGGTTACTGTCCAATTATGACCCTTCAAATTAAAAAATATAGTAATCAAATGATATCTTTAGTGTTTCTTATTTTATAAACCTTATCTTACAGTTACGAAATATCCAAAATCATTGCCTATGTTATATGACAAAAATGTAACAGGCATTTTTTATCATTATGTCCATGTCTTGGAGGACAATGAAGTAAACATGCATAATAATACGTAAATAAATATGCATACAACTGGTGATCGCACTTAACCCGAGACTTGTATTTGTCTATGAACATATATATAATTAGAAAGAGAAATAGACTAGTGTATAGACTACTTTCATGCATCGAAGCAAACGTCACGTGTCAGATGTATTTATCAATAGTTGCTTACCCTCCAAGATGCATCCGAGATCCGTGTGTTAGTGGAGTTATCATAGAGCTCGATATCTATTGCTACGGTGCTATTTTCGACGATGGTGGTTGATAGAATGGTTACCACTGGTTTGATCATACGGGGTTGAATGGTAAGCGGCTGTGAAGAGATATGAAGTCTACGGCCAGAAGTAGGCGTAGTTAGATTGAAGTCAATTGCAAACATTGTGCCGGATTCAGAAATGACAAGGTCAGTGAAATTTGCCCAGCCATCAACAAATACGACAGTTGTTGTTCCCTGTAGCTGGGCGTTTGGATTGTATGAGAGACCCTGTGCTGGCACCGATTGGGTTGTATCCTCTCGTAGATAGGCCGTCACGCTCCATTTCTCACCATCTGTTCCCAGTTGTGTAACAGACATACCCTAAAATGAATATACGCATCATTCAACATGTGAATCACAATTTATCAACAATTGTATGACGTCATAGCAACAATACCATGACGTCACGGCAACAATACAATGACGTCAAGTCGACAATTCAGTCGCATAACATCAATATTATCTTGCATTGATGTAACGTCTATATAAAATACATAAGAGGGTAAACAGGGTAAGAGAAAAATAATCATTCACCCCCTTGGGAGTGAAACAGGTTGATCTCAACCCTCGGGATAAGATTCTTAAGCTGTCAAATACTCGACAAGCTTCGTGTTTGACAACTTAAGAATCTTTCCCCTCGGGTTGAGAGTACCCCGTCTCACCCTCAAGGGGGTGAAAGATTATATTAGGTTTATCCCGGACAGATGACCCACATTTTACACCTTCGAGATATTTCCTATCCCCATTCCTTCACGTGTTAGATTCTACCAATCAACAGTCGCATGGCATAATAATAATAATTGGAGGTTCTTATATACTGCTTTATCACAACCTAGTTCCTAGGTCGTCTCAAAGCGGTTCACAAATCATCATCCGTGGTTATAGGGCCTTTGCAACCAGACAATACATTTCTCAACTCCATGTGGAGCATACAGCCGGAGCTGCCATTTCGGCGCTAACAGCTAGCATTCAAAAATTCTAGCACTGCCCAACCACATACTTATTTACAGCTAAGTAGATTTGAAAAACCGGAGTAAAGTATCTTGCTAAAAGATACAACACATTGCCGTGCCGTGGCGCGAACCCCCAGCCCTTCGGTCACGATCCCGGCGTCCTACCACTGAACTACCGTACCCCCTTCATAAATCTACCACTTTGAAATGTCCTTGCAACAACCAACCTAAATGTTTGGTAAGCAACCTGTTGTTATACCCCATGCATGCAAAAAACATACAATATATATGAATAGCATATATCTCCTAATACACAAACATAAATGCGTGGGGTATGTGTTGAATGTCGTTGTTTTTTATTTGTAAATAATGGGCTAGAATTTTGATATTTTCAATTAACAACACCTTTACCTTAATCACAATAGGTCCACTGAATAGACATAATGTACATATAAAACAAGAATTATGTTTGCGTCCAACCAACATTTAATTGACTAATACAAATGGTGTATAAGATAGCTTACCAGTTCATCTAACACCTGTATCTTCGGCTGTGTGTTGAGTATGTGCGTTTCGTAGTTTTGTTCCGGCTGAGTGTGTATAGAGAAGGCATCAACTTTCACAAGTGATGTCAATTTTTCCGAGTCGTCAGAGTAGTTCGCCTGGACTGACCACTCCTCAGTACCAGGCTCAGGTAGAGGAGCGCTTACCACAACGTTGGAAACTGTCGTGTTTAAAACCGCATTGATGTCTCCCAACTGTACTTCATCCGCAAACTTCTTTGTCATGTTTTTCGTTTGTTCAAAAGTCAATGTCGCATTATTGTCCCCATAAGACAACGTCCCATTGTTTTCCTCGACAGCTGAAATGGAAAAATTACGGTTAAAAATAAGTACATCAATTTACAAAGCGAACTGACAAAGAAGGAAAATGCGTCAGAATTGAAAGAGAAAGGAGGAAGAACACGGAAACAGGAGATTGGGAATATATGGTTTATAGGAATGTGTTTTTCAGAATAACGAGTACTAAAACAATGTTTATACATAGAGAAAATATCAACAGCCAGAAACAAAGATTAAAAGTAAAACATTATTGGGGGAAATCAATGATGACCGAGAATATAGCGAAATTCCCCGCGATAAATTCAAGTAGAGAGTACATATTGTCATTGGTATACCTGCATGTATTTGTCTGCCATGGTTGTTATTTATCTATAAAATATATCCAAAATATTTATAATATTAATACGTACGTGAAGAAATAGTCACTTTTCATAAAAAAAATATTACACGATAGCTTATTAAACATTACTTACTTTCTGAAGGAGGTTCCGATATCTCGAATTCTACTTTAGCTGTAGATTGACGCCTTTTTCGTCTGGTGTCCTCCCGAATAACATTCATCACTCGGATTTTATTTGGTGGAATAGCAAAGAATAGAGCCAGGTTCCAGACCAAGTTCTCACCAAAGAAGGACTCCTCTTCGTTTAAAGCAGGAACATCAAAAGCTATGATAATGGCGGGCTTTGTGATGATGACAACGGGAGTGTTTCCTCTGACAAGTACATACAAGATGCTTTTATCCCTATCAAAGTAGTTTGTTCCTGATGTAGCATTTGACGTTGCATTCGGAACAAACTCACCTTGAGTTGTCGGTTGTTTAATTGTATAACTTCCTCCATCTAATTCTGCATTCGTCGCTAACACCAGGTTTTTACCAAGATAGACGTCCCGTCGGTACGATTTTGCGTACCAGATGCCAATGACTACTGCCTGGCTAGAGTCAGAGTTCAGTAAAAACAGACGTAGTGACTGAGGACTGGTGCTACTAAAGTGCACTTGATAGGATTTACCTGAAAAAAGTTGTGGTAGTAATCATTGTCAAACTAAATAAAAAATACAACTGTACAAAGTATTTCCTAATATCGAAAAGTGTCGGCGATTGCAATGACTTTTTTATTGTATTTTTGAGTGGATTTTTTAATGGAATACATATCCTGTTGCAACAGTCTTCAGGGTCAAATTGTTCCTATTTTTATCAAAAACAAGTCATCCCAAAAAAACTGTATTTGAGTAGATGTGTCTTTAAAGTGTAATAATCTAGCCTTCATAGCCTGATAGGAAAAGGACTCTTATTTTTCACAAACTTACAGGGCTGCTGTAAAGGGTGAGCCTGGAACAAGACATTTTATAACCAAAATATCATTATATACTAGCTTACCATCAGCAAAGTATGCTTAACAAGCAAGAATGTTCAAACATACCTGTAGCAACAATTGCCATAAATGTGGAGATACGCTTGCGACAGGTGTAACCGCTACACCAGCCATGATCTTGGGGTCCGTTGATAAGGTCAAGGTATCCATCTCCTAGGATGGCGACGGGTGACAGGCGTCGAAATTCCGAGTCGGCGTCCATGCTTTCTATAATAAGCATCTCATAGTCCAAATCATGGCACTCGTACGCCTGCCACATATCGCGGTATTGACACTGTGAGTTCCGAATGATCCCTTAAAGACAAGACGCAACTTTAATATATGATATACTAAGAATCTGAACATGTCTTATTTATAATTATTATTTTGCTTCACTCTAGACCAACGGCTCAACACATGTAACTAAGGTGAATATGTGCAAATACCACACCCTCTATAAAAAAATGACCAGGTATACACTTTCTGTTAGTAGAAAACATTAAACTGACAATCCTACCCAACCATAACACATACAAACTTCCAACACTCCACCAAAACTCCGAAAAAGAGATGGAAGCAAAACTTTGTTTTCCACGAAAATACGCGTTTTATGGGGTTTTCCGATCAAATCTAGGGGGAAAAAAAGGTTGTTAACTAAGCAATCAGGGAGCAATACAAATTATACTAGTAATTAATTATTCCACACATCTTATAGGCGGAAACTAAGTTAAGATGCGGAACGTGACTATTTGCAACGTCCATAAAAGTTCTCTGATAGATTTTATCTGTTTCAATCAAGTATGTCCTGATAACTAGAACGTGCTCTAGATTAGTGAGACGACAGAAACATCAGTATGGGGCGTTTGTCTTCTGGTATGCGTCCTCTAGCAGTTAATGAGACGACAGAGACATCAGTATTGGGCGTTTGTCTTCTGGTATGCGTCCTCAGGCGGTTAATGAGACGACAGAGACATCAGTATGGGGCGTCCTCTAGCTGTTAATGAGACGACAGAGACATCAGTATTAGGCGTTTGTCTTCTGGTATGCGTCCTCAGGCGGTTAATGAGACGACAGAGACATCAGTATGGGGCGTTTGTCTTCTGGTATGCGTCCTCTGGCGGTTAATCAGGCGACAGAGACATCGGTATGGGGCGTTTGTCTTCTGGTATGCGTCCTCTGGCGGTTAATCAGACGACAGAGACATCAGTATTGGGCGTTTGTCTTCTGGTATGAGTCCTCTGGCGGTTAATCAGACGACATAGACATCAGTATTGGGCGTTTATCGGCTGGTATGCGTCCTCTGGCGGTTAATGAGACGACAGAGACATCAGTATTGGGCGTCCTCTGGCGGTTAATGAGACGACAGAGACATCAGTATTTGGCGTTTGTCCTCTGGTTAGCGTCCTCTGGCGGTTAATGAGACGACAGAGACATCAGTATGGGGCGTTTGTCTTCTGGTATGCGTCCTCTAGCGGTTAATGAGACGACAGAGACATCAGCATGGGGCGTCCTCTAGCGGTTAATGCAGAATTACTTGTCAATGAATACACTGATACAGTATATATATATATATATATAATCATGACACAAATATGTAGATTATGATAAAAAAAATAAAGCAACCTGAAATTCCAGGCTTTCAATTCGAGTTGACTCCTCTATACCGTACTTTTTTAATTGTTTTGTATACTGACTTAATCTTTGTGTATAATGTTACACATGTCATAGCTTTTAATGCTTTTTTTAGGTGTCGAACCTGGGACTTCCGGTCTACTAGTCTGACGCTCTTCATAATGAGCAAAAGTGACATTATTTCTACTCGAGTCGGTAGGAAGCTGCTAGAATTTAGTGGATGACAGCAGTATAGGTTGGGAAATGGTCTAGAATGATCTCCAATCACATGAACGAATCGAAAGTCAATCACAATTCTGGTATTTCATTTTACTATAACGGTAAGGAAAATATTGAGCGGCGGAATCAAAACTGTCAGTCTTGTCTTCGAGTTTGGCAGTTAATAATTTGAAGAAGGAGTAACAGTAGAGACAGAATGGTCCGAACCTCAATTGTTGATGCATTTTGGTCTCTTGGATACACATGGTTGTTTCAACGAATCTGTATAAGTGGGATCATGAAACAAGACAATATGAAGACGTACCTTTATGGGGGGCTGTAACATTAACAGGAATTTGACGTCCATTTGAGTCAGTCAACAAAGACGTCGGTATCCTGTGGTCACCAAGATTTCTCTTTGTACCGGCATTCCATTCAAATTCTGACTCTGGGATGACTGCCCCTGGTTTCCCCTTTAAGAACGTTCCGTCTAAATCTTTGATGAGAAGTTTCTTCAATCCATCACAGTTCATATCCACACAATCACCATCGTTGATTTCCCTGAAAGAGTGTTTAACAATATATCTTTTTTTTTAATATTATTGAGAATCAATTTAGAATTAATTTAGTTTGTACTTTTTGTTCATTTCGTTCAGGTATTTTTGGATGATCATGTTGCCCTTTGAACGGTACATACAGTCATACTCGCTTGTTGTGTGGTGAAATATTTATATATTGCGTTCATTCGAGGGGAGATGAGAATTAAAAAGCCATTAGTGGAAACTCTACTAGCTAAAGATTCTGAATGAAGAACATTTTTCGATGTATAATGCTTACTTTAAAGATATAGCTCCAAATCGGTGAAATGTGTGTTATGCAATCATCTTTTGGGATTTTTTTTCGGTGTAACTGCTTAGTTATGTGTGTAGACCTTGATACATTAAAATTCTGCCTTAAGTGTCCATTCAGCCTTCCAGGTTCGGAACACTTACCCAAGGTTTGGTCTAGGTATCCTGACCAGGTTGCAATCATTTCGTGTAGTATTTTGTATCTCGATTGGATGTTGTCCATCGCCATTGTTTGGGTCACCTGACACGACAACATCGTCTCTTCCACAGGTTGTGTTAAAATTCCAAAATATCATATCTGAAAATAATCAAATACATGAATTTCAAATAGAACATAAATAAAAATGTGTCAATTTTTTTTTTAGGAAATATGTTAATCCCGACATTGGAATGTTTTTTTCCCGGTGTTTTAATGCAGACTGCAGTACTGGTTTTAATACTGTCAACTTGTTTGGTACAGTTCTAAACGAGTACTGTTTAACATACATAAAGCTATTGATATCATACATATAGATTTTCACGAAATGAAAAAATAAATATCTACATATTTGTCTCTAAGTTGTGCTTAAAATAACCAGTAGAAACACAAGGAAAGGAAACACTTGCTTAAAAGATAGTAATTCGGAGCAAAAAGTAAAACAAAGAAATATCTGCTGCAATAATGAAGGGTTCGAGTCACGGCACGGCAAGGCACTGTATTGTATCTTTGAGCAAGATACTTTACTCCGTTTTTTCAAATCTACTCAGCTGTCAATTTTATCAGCAATGACCTCTGACTTCGGAGTTAGACCACACGCTCATTTAAACAACATGTGACGTAGACTAACCCCTAGACAGATGAAGCAGGACAACACATATTACAATTAAGTGCGTAAGTTGGGATAACGTAACCATTAAGTGAACTGTAGTGCCATTTTGTCTATTTGATTAGGTCGTCATCCTGATACAACAGTTATCAGTAAAACAATGACGTGTTTTACTGGAATTCGACTTCCAGATCTTTTCCTATTGTTTTCAATTGTGAGGTTGTATAAAATGGCCGGGCTACTAGTTGGTAATTATTTTGGCTAATTACTGTTTCATCTAAGTTGTATTATACCCAAACAGCTACACTTACTTTCAATTCCGTAGTATCCCATGATGGAATTGTATGCCATGATATTGTGTAGAGTCTTTGTCGGAGCTTTGTTGTCACTCGCCATAAATGCACAGGGATATGTACCGATGTGCGCCTCCTTGTTCCCGGGATCTGACCGTTCTCCCACAATCCTTATGTTATTATCTGTCTTGTATGCATCTGAAGTACAGTTGAAAGAGGCAGTTGTTCCTATCATAATACCGTTCCTTAAGTTACAAGTTTTGGGAGCGTACGCATGGGAGACAACGCTGGGGCCCACTACCTGGATATACACTCCGACTCCATTTTCTGCCGATATTAAACCCGATACATCCACCGAGTACCGGTTCTGATAATAAAGGGCGGTTAAACGGATTTTCCAAAAGAAGTAATTTGAAATTTCCACACAGTCTGATTGTGATAACACGTCAGTTGGAAAAATTATAAATCCAAACAGAGAAGTGTGTGCCACGTTCCCTGAAGGTCCGCCCATTGCTCCACACTCGATCCCCTGGACTCTGTACGCAACTCGCTCTGCTCCAGCCACGTGGTTATCTATGAGCTTCAGATTACCCGCTCTATTTCCCTCAATGGCTGCTCCAAACCTGTAGTTTCCTTCCTCAAATCGACCATCATAGACGCTTTCCGATATTATAAGTATAAACAAGTTGCGTTCAATACTGGTGTATCTTGATTCTGTTTTCAAACCTAAAAACAGAAACGTAAAATTGTAAAACTATGTAAAATATTAGCTACATTTAATATGAAGCATCGTTATGATAAAGGATCAAAGTTTTCTAACGTTTCGCCCCTATCACCGTCGGGGGCTGAAGTAAAGGACCACAATATGTTATTAAGGACAGTTTTCAAAACCTTTCTTTATCTAGGAATACAAGATTAACATTATTTCAGTTGGCCAAAATTGTATGGCTATCAATTAAGTTCTTAGTTCTTCCTTTTAGAGATCCCTTAAATGATAAACATTTACTCATTTCGTGCCCTGGCAGTCTCACATGGTTGGTAGCGGGCGGCCTACAAATGAGGTATTGGTGCAAGGAAGAGTTTCTCCATATGAAATTAAAAATTGTAATTAAGGCCCACTTAATGAAGATTTAACAAAAGTTTAACATTGTGTTTTTACAATATCATTAAGTAAACTAATAAATAGTATATTATTAACAATTGAATGGACTAAGATTGCAATGATCTTGGGACGTTGCTTCCCACTACTCACAGACATGCTGTACAATACATACGTGCCCAAGAACACGATATGCGACGTTAAAAAGTCGAGTGTGGTGCCAACCTTACACTTTAGTTGGCACACCTAAAAATACCAAATATTAAGATAAGTGACAATAATTGTTCATCTGCACGAATATGCTTACCGAACCAGACAGTATGGTGGATGATGTTGTCTGTGATATTGAGGTAATGTGTACCAAACACTCCTACTGCAGGAGACATGCCATGGTGGAACGCACACTTAACAACGTAGGACGGACTTTCTTCTGACACATCTCCAACATAAAGATACGCAACAGAAAATCGTGGATCCGAGGGGGACACGAAACCTTCCTGGCCGGTACGGAAGAACTCTACGTTATTAATCCGAGCAAATCCTGTATAACAAGATACAACTTGTAAATATTATCAACTGAGCATTATTGTTATTTTTGCAAACTTAATGTTTTACTGCCGAATTTACAATTCGTACTAACTTACTGCCTATTACGCCCGGTACTACTGCAGATTTTGCGTTATTAGGACACACGTAATAGTTAGTTTGTATTACCGCAAACTTGATAGTGATAGTATATATGTTTGTGTTTTCTATAACTGCCGATTTAATGGAGTTACAGTATATTGACGCTATTATTGCAGATATTACACTATTATTGTAGAATTGATTTCATTTAAGATATTTAAGGTTATTACTAAAATAGATTATTATATTATGTTTTTTATTTTTGTAATTTAACTTTATCCTTTGACTTAAACTTCATAATATTATTGCAAATTTGTTATAATAACTTGTTTTTGTCAAAATGAAAACTTAAAAATTTTCTGCAGACCTGATTTTATTATATTAGAAATTGAATAGTTTAACCCAAACCTTATTTTCGATGTTCTAAGTACAATATGCTTTATATTATCATTGTTTATTATTTTACTTTAGTATATTATACTTACCAATGCTACGTTTACCTAATTAATAATTGAATATAGCATATATATATAGTGATAGATAAAAGAAAAGAGAAGACTTTCTATTTTTCCAGAACATCTCTACAAATTTTCTGTTAATACATATTTCATTTTATAATTGTCGGCATCTGTTTTTGTACTGCATGTTTTATCATATGACAATAGAAGTTATTCTAATGTCTGTTATTTGTCCAGATTTTATAATATAATTACAAACGGCCTTTTACACGCGAATCTTTTACTACACTCCACATTAATCATATCTCTCCTTCCGCATAAGTAAGCATATATAAATAGATTGCTCAGAAATAGCTTGATATATTTTAGCGCTGCAATAAAAAGCTAGGTTTTGGACAAAAACATGATGACCAGCTCCTTTAGCTAGAAACGAGTCTGAGCAAAACTATCATCATTCAATCATACAATCAGGAAGAATGAGGATACTATATGATCAACATTTGTTGTGACTACATATTGTTTTTTGGTAAAATACCAAATGTTTTATTGTTGGGTAAACATAGGTAAACACATTTACCCCTCGCATTGCATGAACCAACTTGCCTGTGTAAAGGGTGTCATTCAGCACCCCTTGTCCAACTAGCACTCGTCCGCCAAATGAGTTAGGAGCCTCTTCTCCGATGATTTTTATATTTCTTGTCAATTTTCCAACCTCGGCTGCCATAGTGACGTTTCTCCCGGCAACGTTTTCAGTGTGGGCTATTGAATGACAAAACATCGAAAAACACATCATGACAACCACACCACAATTGATAAGTAATTTTCGTAGTTTTTGTTATTATATCATAAGAAAAGAGGTACAAAATTGCAATAAGAGCAATAAGAATAATACGGCAAAGCATCGGTGTAACTAATGCATGCCATTATATTTGTATGTGCTTTTCTGTAACCGCTTACAAAAATGTTTAAATGAAGTTGAAGTTGTACAATTCGGTTGGATAATTATTTTCAAATTCTCAAATATTAAGAACACAAACTACAGTGGAATAAAATGTAACCAATCTTACCAATATGTCGGTATTGAACAGTGTCATTCAGTGTTACTTTCTTCCCATCAATCGATGTAATGCGGAACGTCTCTGTCTCCCATGGGTCGTATGATGTAGGAGCAAGCACTATAACGTCCCCTGCTTTCCACTCCACTGCCTGGCAAAATGTGAGCGAGGTATCCCCGGGTGATGCTGTCAAACACAGAGTAGTCCAGGGAATCTCTTCATCTATCCCGTGCAAGTCCAGTCCACCGTATACGGCTAGGAATCAAAATTCAACGTAGTTTAATGCATATCTATTCTTGTTCAATTCCTATTATTAAAAAAAATACATTTTTGTTTATATAATGGTTTTATCATCGTGATTTGTACTGCCACCGACATAATGAAAAATAATTTTGGTTTTTAATTGGTTCTAACTTTTTTTACAACAAATATGAAACAAAATGTAGTACATTACATATACCATTCTTGTCCGCCTGGAAGGAAGCGCACATTTTGGTTTTAGGCTGAATGTTTTGAACCATTAATCGTTTAAGTTCAATTGTCACAAAGAAACCAAAAACAATTTTCCTGTGACACGCCATTTACAATGTACATTGTTTAAGTTCTAAAGTATTGAGTATATTATAAGGAGGAGATATCAACAAAGGAAATCAATGGAATTGCCTCTTTTGATATTGACTTACCAATACTTTTTCTATTGATTGGTATATTTGATCCGGGAAGTAGTTTATCAGTCTTGTCGTCAGGTAATCGCTGCCCTCTCAAAATGATGCAAGCCATTCCTAGAAAACGGTCATCGGGCCAACCAATAATAAGTCGCCCACCAATAATAATGATGTCCGTTACGGTGAAGGTGAAATTACGATAAAAGTTTCCTACTGGCCCATGATCCAATTCCAGGGCGCCATAAAGAATAAGCTTGTCAAGTGTGGGGATCAGAGTATCTGCCACCATCCAAACGCCTGTTGAATATTTAATAGAAATGCTAAATGTAAACAAAGACCAAATATACTACAGCATCAACATATATCAAATATACTGCAACTACTTTTATCATACATATATCATGTGAATACCGTGTAATAAAGCCGTCAGCTAAAATATGTTTATGTTACGTGTGTAATATCACTCCGGAAATGACGAATGATCTAATAGGAACAATCAATGTGACGTCACGTCATTGTGAACCGGATGCAATTTTTCATCGTTTCAGAGGCTGCTAAGTGCAAAATATTCGTTTCTGAGCACAATTATACAGTTTCCTTTGTATTTTATGATAGAAGAATATGTCATTCGTTTCCCTTCATATTATATTTAGGACACTCTTTTTGGATTTTTTCATATTTGCTAGCCAGGCACGCAAACATGAAAAAAGGGAAAGTTATGACAGATTCTCTATATATACCATAGCGAAACTTACAAGAACCGAAAATTACGAAGTATTAAAACACAAAGACCAAATATTGGTTGATATGATTATTCATACACAAGTGTCAAACACAAGCAATATATAACAGCGTTGAGGACGAAATATTCTATAACGTCAACAAATCACAGTGTCGACACAAGAGAACATTATGTACAATGGCAATAGCATGCAACAGCCCAACATTCCATGACCTCTATACACAAAGATAAACTGTACGACAGCCTTAAGACACAACGACAGATATGCCACAGCTGTAACAGGAAAAAGAAATAAACAACAGTTTATTCGATATACACGTGCTTAGCATACTTTGTTATCCCCTATCATATATTAAGACGTCAAACATACATATACCACAGCGAAAAACACAAGGATATAAATCAGTTGAACAAATGAAAAAATAAATTTCGTTTTAATAAGCAAAACACTCGAGAGTTTATATTGCCGATAATTAAATAACGGACTACATTTTATAACACATATGTTAATAATGAATCATTTCTGAATGATCATAAATAAAGCAGTATGACATCTTCTGTAACTAACCTTTCGTGATTGTATTCTTTTTGCTTAAAAGAGTTCCCTGCCCTATGTTGCTTTGTATGTGTATGTGAAAAGGCCATTTCGACTTACCTTTATCGATAACAACGGTATCGTTGTCAACAGGAAGTGCTCCGCCAGGCCATGATGCATTGTCAGACCAAAATGAATGCTGCTCCGGTCTTGCGGTAAGAATCCCTCCTGTGTCAACCGTGGAGGGATCCACACAATCCGGATAGTAACAGTGAATAATTTCTAGGTTGAACAAAAGTTTTTTGCGACCTTCCAAAACTGGTTTGTCCTTTTCGTTGTAGGAAACTATAAACCAATGTATACCATTATATTTATTAAAAACATTCCAAATCCGGATGACATTTACACTAACTTTCATTGTCCTTTTAATTTAAAATCAATGTTTTGACTTCATAATGGTAACGTTGGCAACTACTGGTACTCCTTGTAAGGATGCTTATAACGAATATACTTCCGTAACAATGTTCTTACAATTCATTCAATTCAAGATCTGATAAAAGCTTCATTATCATTAATATTCACGAGTCTTTGACACTATAAAAATTGAATATTCTTTCATCTACACCACATGACTTAATTCTGAATAAGTCACCGTTTGAGGCTATTGTCCATGACATTATTCGAGATTCCTACAAACATTCCCAATGTCGCGTTCTACGTATTTTGAAGAATGTGTTTATAACCAGCATCCTTCTTAAGCAAAAATCACCATTGAAATTCCATTATTGTTTGCTATTGTAGTTATTTAGGCTCATGACATGTTTGATAGATTTTAATATTAAAAAACAAAACATTATGGTTACCTGGTCTTAATTTATATGGTTGTAATTTCTATTAAGGTGAAAACGTCAATAGGACGAACTTCAGAAGATGAACCCAAATCACACACGTGACTTCAATTTGGTAACATATACAGTATGCAAAAAATCAATAACACTGCATCATACACCGATATCTGAGGTTAAATTTGACACTATACAATGACAATGTTTATATGATAAAGAACAGACTCGAACACCTCACTGTTTGAAAAAAAAAGTACAAAGCGTTACCATCAAAATAACGTTTTAAGGCGATGGTCCCACCGCAGAAAAAAATGTAATTTCCACCTAAATAACGAATATTCTTTTATGTGTTAACATTTGCTCCGGAAAATTTAAACAATTTAAATTTTATTTTGTTTTATGAATATCTTATTTGATAGAGAAAAAACCCATAAAGTTCTCTTTAGCAATAGTAAGATATTTAGCATGCAACTGGTTATGTTTATTGAATAACTAGCGAAACTGTTTAGCAAGCTCAAAAAGATTGCTTTTCTAATTTTTCTGGAGCAGAACGCTTCAAGGGCTATATCTCCAGGGGAAATAGTCGAAAAGCAAATTTCTTTCATCACGCACACCTACACACGGTGTTCTTGAACTTTGTTAAGATACAAAATATCAAGAGGAGTTGCACAGACAAGCATTTTGGCAGACGACGGATAGGGGGATTCCTTATACATCCCCACCTCACCCAAATTTCGTCTGCGGGGGATTAACAAACCTAAGATATTGATGATACTGGTTTCATTGTCAAACATCCAGTCTCCATGGTAGTGGATTGTTGGATCGAGATCCTCGTCGTCCATTGTGCTATTGATTTTGATGCCGTTTATCTTAAATATATCTGGTTTCTTCGTCAACTGCCATGCAACGATAGCAAACTCGTGTGGCTGTGATAAAAAGAAACATTGTAAGTCTTTTAAAATTAGTATATGAAAAGCTATCCGGACCATAAACAGATTACATAACTTGTAAGAAAGTTAATATAATGTATAATCTTGTTACTTTCAAACAGAGTGAGCAACTACTTCACAATGAAAGCAAATAAACATCGGAAATCAACGAAATTGTTTCCAAGGTCATCGTTGGCTATTAAATAATCATATTCATCCATTGACATCCCGTCTAAAGTATACACATGGATTATATTTCGATAAAAATCCATTTGTGCTTATCAATTATGCTTAAAATATGTTTAATGAAAACACCACGATTAAATGTGTTTACAGTCGTATTTACTCTTAAATAGGATAATATCATTAAAATTATGCTTTATATTCATTTAAACACAAACAACTATTGTTATAATTTCAATGCTATTTTAAAAAATAGATTAGTATTAATGTCATATCCACTATCGTGAGTAATTGTCACTGGTATATATAAAAGGTAGTTATATAACCAATCGAACAAACAAATACCTCTACAATGTTTTAAGGTTGTTGTTTTTTTCATGATGTTTGTAATTTTTATGTTAATGATAAGGTAATTTACTATTATATCAAACTGGCCATGCTAGATATTTGCATACCATTGTTCTCATAATAAATCGGTCAATGAACAGAATAGCTGTTACACGATGACTTTTATTACTGACACTACGACTTGAAAGACACATTCCTGTTTGGTAATAATAAATTCAAATCCTTGCATAACTGCCATGTTATTATTTATGTTGCATTAAGCAATCAAAGGAATGCCCCTAAATTTCGCGAAAGTTTGCCTCGTCACAAATAAGAACACGTTAATGGTTAACAGTCAACGATTACCTCTTTTATGTAAACCATCTGCTATTAGATAAAACAAATACCGTTATTGTTAGTTTATTACTGATTTTGCTAGCTTTTCAAAATTGTCTGCTTGACCAGTGTCAAGACTCTTGAAACAATTCACTTAGGCACACTGTGCCGAGTCAGTAAATTCAGCTGTTCAAAAATATCGAGTCATTTCGTTATAAAACAGTACCTATACTAATACTGCAGGCTGTCAGACGAATATTTTAACCCATCCGCCCCTTAGTGGATGTTAAATTGGGGTCCCCTCGTCATATTTGACATAGGAGGCAGACACTTTCAAAAGCTCGCTAAAGCAAGTTTTTAATTACTGTTTGTGTTAAAAACAAATAAGCGATTTAGAATCTGTCTAGTCTTTGATCAGAAAAGATCAAGCTTTACATTACCTTGACATTGGAAACTAAGCCAGAGAAGCTGAGATTCGTCATTTTATATCCGTTGTCAGTCTCTATCAAGGTTGTCTTGTTTACCAAACAATTGAGGTGATAACCCTTTGGATGTGTGATTCCTTTAAACTGCCAAGGGACCAATCCTGTCCTTCTATCGGTGGTAATGTTCAATGTTTTAAACAGCACAGAATCAGGTAGCAGATTATTAAATGACAACCGTATAAATTCGACATCAGAAGGACACTTAGAGGTCTCTATCCCGACGGCTGACGTAAATGCTGAACAGCTTGAAGGCAGAGTGCCTACTGTTGGCAATACCTTACAGTGTTTCGATCCACATAGGGTTCCATCCAAGTCTGTAAATACATATTCCCATTTCCATGCACTTTTGACGCGGTTTGACGAATTATAAAAGTTAAGGTTAGATGTAAGATACTCAAACCCGCCACAGAAATTTGTACAATGTCCAGCTATTCTCGTCACCGCAAATGCAGCGCCTGCGTTGTAATTTACAAATGTAACATTTGATATCTGAAATATTCCCTGGTACGGTACCACGATACCATCTCCTCTGTCAGACGCTTTGATGAACGCGCCAAATATACGTGGTCCGGAAGAACTAGACAACAGGTTACCGGTTTCTATTACCAACTTGTATTCAATGGCTACGTTTTCGCAGTTGACGGCCGTGAAATCTTCAACGTGAATATCTCCACTGTTTACCGCTTCAAAGCATTTTTTACTGTTCCATACGTAGGTATGTTCTATTTTTGCTGGTACCGGTAGACTTTCTTTACACTCTCCTGCCCTTGGAGTGTAGGTAGGGAAAAACCACACACCGAACTCGCCTTGCGAATGCGCTGTGTTGCCATAGAATTGACCAAAAAGAGCTGATTGGGGACAAACATCTTTGGTGAATGATGGCCCCTCAGGGTGCGGATTCATGCGATACCAGAACCCATTGTGCGTTCCTCCTGCGGCACGGTTATAACGTACGAAATTGTACGGAAAGGTGATCCAGAAAGCTGCTGGAGTAATATCGTCATTCAGTAAACTACTACTTGCTTTTACACCAACAGCGATATTAAATTGAATTATATTTCCATGTTCTATTCCGTCTTCGAGGAAGAATGCGCCACCCATTATGTCAAATACAACGTTGTGTTCGATAAGAGCACCGTGAGAATTGTGAACATTCACCGCTCTATTGAAAGATTCACGGATGCCCACACCTCGGACATATGAACTGTTTGCGTCTTCTCCAAGCAAGTGGAAATGAATAGGATAACGCCCAAGACGAAAAGCTTGACCAGCATGGTGAAGTTCTACATATTCTATCCGCGCCATGGCTTTAGTGCTAGTTGATGATTTGTGTATTATTACGTGAACACCAAACTGACCATTGCCACTTTGCAAGCGTCCCGTTGAACAGGTTTGGATGTCGAATTCTCCTAAATGAGAATTAAAATAAAGTAGGAATCAAACAGTACCGAATTTAATTTGGCTGGAATATTACAAAATCAATCAACAATGATTTTCAATTTTTAAATTGTATAGTCTTACATGAAATATGTTTTGGATATGACCAAAATGAATATTCATAGACATAGGTTCCCGCTATGGAGCAAAATATGCATATCTGGAACACATGATATTGTACCTTAACAATGGTAAATAACTAATTTGTTCATACTTTGCCTGTTTCATCGAATTACAATTTTATTTTCGAAGTGAACGAGGAACTGGCTATTTGTATCGATTATTTTTATGCAGTTGCTTAAAATTTGATAGAAACGCGTAGCTGATTAATTCTTATTGAAAAGTCAGCAAAATAGACAACTAGGGTTTCCTTAAAGGCACTCGTTTATTTTGAACTCCGAAACAAATTTGTTAGTTATAAAGCGATAGTTGTTTCTTCATACAATTATATTGATATTCACAACTACAATCTTCAATAAGATTCATTAGTCTGGCAATATGTATAATCAAAGTTTTACTTTCTACACGAACAATGTACAGTTTAATCCTGTCGTAATGTTTGGAGACCGACTGGTCCCTTTGTCAAGCTTTGACTGAACATACCATCCTTAGGTAATACCGAAGACATATACAACTGAAATTTATTCAACGATGGTTCACAGCATGAAAGTAAATAAAAAATGAATAATATTGAAAAATACGATCACTGTTCTGATATAATACTTCACTAGTATAACTTCTATAAATAATTGGATATCTAACCAGCAATAGGTGTAACTTTTTAATAGAAATCACGTGTATACATAAAAACCAATGCGGGAAACAATAAAAGAATACCGAAGTATCAACAGAACCATAATTCGAACTCCAAATGAATAGAACTATAGCAAAATATGAACAAATGAAATATCTCAGTTAGACACTTAAAAAAATACCAGGATATTCAGACCAGATGTTCCGCAAGGATAAGCGTCTTTTGCTTCATCTGCGACATCCGCAATGTAAATTTAGCTTTAATCCAAGAAATGTAAGCATAACCTATTCAAGAATTCGGGTAGTAGCAACAAATGTTATAGGCGTAATCAAAGCCATCGACCTTCATAATATGAGATATGATGAGATGGTACGTAATCAGTTATTGTAAACGTTAAGCAAAGGCTTTTAAAATGAAGATAGTCCGACTTATAAAGTACGTGGTTTAAATATTACTAGAGAATTGTATCATCGCACAAAAGAGGCAACCACTTTTCCAGAACTACCACTGAAAGTAATAAAATAATTCTGTTGAATTAATTTGGCTCTCAACAACAAAAGTACGCCACAAAACGAGACACCTCTATCACAATTATCTGCAGATACTGAATTATGACAAAAGGACAAGAGTGAAGGCTAAACAACATCCTTCATCAGATACTGAATACAGGTAAACGTTCGCCCAGTCAGGTATTTGCCGTTTACCAGTAAATCGATTTATGCCCAGTGTTAATTTCGCACTTCACGAGCAATAACGATATAGTGTATGCTGTTGAATTTTTTATTCCCTTTCATGATAAATTCGTCCTGATTGTCAAGTGCATAAAAGGAGCAAGTTAACCCACGGCGAAAATTCTTGGGATATATAGTTTATCACACTTAGTTCAAACAAAAATTATTTTCCCTTAAGTAAGGGGGTGTTTTAGAGAACGGAACTTTACTCTGTTCAATGAGTGTTTTACTACCTGAACCGTGACAATAGCTTTTCGTTGGATATAGCCAAATGAATGGGACGATTTTATCATACCAGCAATAAAATGTACAGTATAATTACTGAGTGAACAACAGAGAAAACAAAATATATGCAAAATGTACTTACCCATACCAAATCCATCCGAACTCAGTGTGTCGTCCTCTTCTAATCCATAGTCGCGGTTACCTTGGATAACGATGTTGTGTGACAGAAGGCCAACTTCCGCCCGAAAGTGTATTTCTCTCCCAGCATGCTTCTCAGTTGTGCCAAGATGGGTGTGGTTCAAGGGGGAAACAAGAGTTAAAATGGTGGTATTTCTATTTGTAACAATGACACTTTGGATCGTGTGGATTTCGTTTTCATGCAGTGATTTAGGTTTTCCTGTTGAAGCAATGACTATTAGGTCCCCCGTCACCCATGGTACGACATTTTCCACCTCTATGATACTTTGACCTGACGCTGCTGTGGAATATAACTGGGTTGATGTGTTACGAGGTTTGCCTGGTTGAAAAAAAGTACATCAAATTACAGTAACAAAATACCTATTTTAGCGGACCTTTACCATAGCATTATATAGAATTTAAACAGATTACTTAAGAGCATATATGCATTGGCGCACTCACAATATACACAATAGAAAATAATTTAAAAATATTTTAATGAGCACATTATTTATAGCTCAATTTTACAACTACAAAATGCGGTTAAATTAGGATTCCACTAAAATACCAGTACGTTTACAATATGAACGTTCACCAATAATAACCAATCGACTTCTATTGAAATATTCATATCAATATTATTTTGAAGATTTCACACAAATGACCATGAACAGCTTTTGCTGGATTAAATCAACTTTTTAAATTGCCTCGATAGTTCAAGTTTTTAATATTTATTTCGCTTTCGCTTTCGATATGATTTTTTACTGAACACAAACACAAATCGATAAATACCATGAATTGTTGATTGACATTAATATACTGCTTCTTCACACACAATAACAGAACTTGATAGTTTGTATTAATTGAAGTATGTGAATATTCATTTCTATAAATAGACATTACTCAGAGGGGGACATTAAGCGCTTCCAGTTTACTAATGAATTTAGAAATATAAATCGGGGAAGTTTACCTTGTATTAGGCATAAACAGAGTACATAGAAAAAAAGAATTTGAAGTAGGAAAGGGCTGGTGTATGTCGCCTTTGAACTTGAATTGCTTCAAATCAAACTTTCCGGTTTATGACCACCAAAAAACCTCAGGACAATTCATAATGACTTAAACTTCCCAACTATTTATATACCATAGCATCAAAAGAGTATCACAGTATTATGCATTATCCATATGGCTGCAAATTTGATACAGACACCTGTTATATATAGTTAATATCTATTCCCTGAAGGTCCACAACTCATTGGTGGAAAAGCCAATTGATCAAAGTAGAGTAAAAGCTCACTGTACAACCATCATTCGTAAATGTTTGCGGTATAATGGGGTTTGGTGATAATTTAGACTGAAAAAATAGTGTTAACAAAAAAGAGAACGAATTTTGAAATATTATGGCAGTGTGGAAAGTGGCATATGAAATGAGGGGCATTGAATCGAGGTTGCACTGTACACGAATTTTGTACAACACTTGTTCAACTTAACCGTGGTCAGCACGCAACGGTTCCTTGTTCCGAATTAATTCTTTTCATTAATTGTTCTAACAAATAATTATTTATTCTTCCGAAGTACCCTAACGCAACTTACGATACCTTTAACTTAACCTGTGTTAACAGTATTGAAAGTGTCATATTCACACAAAATACCTATATAGAGAATGTCCTTAAGTCAGTGGATCTATGAATGCACTCTACAAACCATGCTGGTGTGACACCCATGGACCACATCATACATATCGACATATATAATTCTTACTATGTGTAATTGAAACTATTCAATTCATGTGTTATTAAAGTTTTATACTCACCGTGTAATTCTATCCGTGAGTCCCTGATAGCTATTGTCTTCGTCCCATATATTGGTATCTCCTTCGATCGCGGATGCCCGTGCAAAGTGACCTTAGCACTGTGTTGGAACGGTTCTTCTTCAGTTCCAATCTATGATATAAAAGCACACACATAAATACATCAAGGGTACCTTTATTGCTATTTATGTTCGATATTTCAGTTAAACGTTTATACTGTAAATGGAAAAATAAAAATAAATATTCCGCAGTAGAATACATTCGTGACACCCGTTAATATTCGTTCTGATTGGTTTGTTTCGCATAGACTAAGATCCAAACAGCAATAAATAGATGGACGTTCACAAAATAAAATAAATCAAAGTTAAACTAGTAGTCTAAATGTTTCAAAGATGCAATATATATATGTTGCAAACTTGCGTGTGAACTTCCTATATTCTAACGGATGTGACGTAAGGGTGACGACTATTCAATCCATGATGAAGAACTTAGACTAAAAGCTTGAACATAGAGTGACCAGTGACATTTTTTTTAATTATGTTCCATCCAGGAACTTTATGATGGACATTTATGCAAACAAAGTGGTTTAAAAATGTAATATAAATTACATATTATCAAAGAGATGAATTTAATTTTAAGTTATAATATATAAATGACAAAGAAATTTTACCATACAAAATATTCATCGGCGCAGTTAGTCATATCTCTGTAGTGTAAATGGGTAATCACAAGCTTGAAAATACAGTTTATTTTCATTTCGTAAGCGTGTGTATTGTAGTCAAGACCTTTATGCGATCGTGAGAGTAAATTGTCTTCTCATAAACCCTCATAAGCTTGAAATGCAAATAATTAATAATGTATTCCTTCAGATCATTTACCCATTTATAGGTTAGATAAAACAAAGACAGCATGTTGAGTAGATAAGCGATTGTTTCAGATATAAATCGATCTAAAGAATCACCTGTATTGAAAGTTTACAACAATTGGCCTTAGTTCCGTTGCAAGAGCTTTGCATAAAATGTGAAAATAGCCTAGAGGATATGGTTGTTCGTCATCTCCATTTGAGCATTTACTTTGTTCATATTCTGCTCTATTGTTATCAATTGTGAGCTGGAATAACGATTTTATTCCTTGGTGTTTTTTGACTTTCCTTTAGCTTTTTTCAGAGAAGATTTAACTGTACCAAATTCATTCAATTTTATCTCTTGCAAATTTTTGTCTGTGCAATTTCCCCTGAGTCACGTAGATAGTCATCTCAAGTTCTTGCTATGGCGACAAAAGGTAGCTTTTTCCGTTGTTTTTTTTCCATATAATTTACAACCTTGTCTTTGATGAAGAGATTTTTTTTTCTTAATTTAAATACATTAACCCACTGTCACACGTAATGTTTTGTTTCCTAGACGTTTTGGAGAAGAAGAAAAAAGAAAAAAAATCAGGGCCAATAGCGACCAATTAACTTATCATAAATGTGCAGTGATGCAATCAATCTAACAGTTAATGTTGGCCTGATACTTTGCAATGTGAATGTTCACACCATGTTTGGTTGTAATCGACAATTCTAGATAAGTAATTGTATTGTCATTAATTGATGCATTGGATGTTACTACAATTCTGATTGGTTATTAAATGAAAACATATATGCATAACGTTACATATTGATAGCCCACGCAAAAGAGCACACAAAGTTAAAAAAAAAAAAAGATTATCTGAGTCACCATGCTTATCATAGGCGTATGTGCAATGAGGTAGACACAAATAAAACCGTTATAACACTTGATAAAACAGATATACTCAACATATCTTTGTATATAATATTTAAATATTTAAATATTAAACTTTTACTCGGCATTCAATACATTTTTGTTCCAACATTTTCTCTCCCTCGCTATATATTACATCGCAATATACGCACATATATTGATAATTTATTTATTACACACCAATACATTTGCAAATCAAAATCTGGCCAATATCAATGTGCAAATCAAATGTGATAAAATAAAATTAATGAAGAGGAGTTGCAGTATGGCAATCAATAATCCAACAAAAATGAGTAGCCTTATTAATTATGTGTAAATATGCATGAATCAAACTTGGTTTGACAGTTTCCATTATGAATTGGGTTCATAAATAGGCAATAACACACATAATTGTGTTGACTGTGTAATATACTACCGTTTACCTGATGTGTGTATTTTTTTTTGTGTGTGTATTTTTTTTTTTGTCGGAGGCAGAGATGCTATTCACAAATAAATTTATGAATTGAATGTGAGTTCATATGCTCTGATGCAATCAAAATCGTTTTGTCAAGATGCTATGCATTACATTAAAGAACGACGGCATGAGTTAAGAACATGTTTGTAGTTCATGTCTAACGGCAGTACAATATTAAAGAAATAAGCGACACCAACCTGAAAAAGTCCACCATCGGTCACAAGGATGATTTCTGCGTTCAGCTCAATGTCTATTTCGTCAAAAATGAGGGTTCCACCTTTTTGCACAAAATATTTTGAATACAGTACAGTTGCTATATCTAGCTCATTACACTTTTTCGGGGGAATATGATAGTCCTGATATATACCATGTATGGTTGCCTGCATAGGTATCTTTCAATTATAGCGATTTGCAGGAAGCTGCAAGTATTACTTATCCGGACAGCCTTCACTAGGAATTTTCTTGCTGCGTGTAAATACGCTTAACCGATCATCCATTAATAAATATGTAAGGTCCAATTTAAATCCATAGTTCTAAACTTGATCGTGTCAGAAAACTAATTTGGATTTTTTCATATAGTTTGAGGAAAAATTCCGACATTCTGTTTTGCACTTCGTATTCTAAAAGTGTTAACACCATAATGCTCCATTTGTGTAGGGGTTTTTATGTTGATATTTAAGATTGCAGACAAAATGTTTGTTTGGCCGTTGATGGCATAGTTCAGTCTTTGACAATTGACTTATGAAAGATATGTATTCAAAGCTACAGCGTAAAATATCTATGCACAGAAAAAAAACTTTAAATACAACTTCAATGGTACACAGGTGAAAGTTCTATACTTACCTTGTATCAGAAGTAGTTTTAAAATCGGAGTGCTGGTATCAAGCAATATTGTTTGACCACTTTTGATGACAACAAGGTCGCCGGAAGTGGGAAGACCTAAACCACCCCAAGTAAATTCTGAGGACCAGACGTCTACATATTGGAATCCTGCATTGACCTAAAACATTAATTTCAAAATACACTCATTGTATTTCAAGCGCCTTTTTATTGGTTATATGACTATCTAGATCTGGACGTGACTTTTTAGAAACACTTTTGGGGTTTTACTCTATAAAGCATCTGCTGCGTTTCTGTGTTTTACCTGCCATTAACATGCTTGCGTGTTTTCATGTTCATTAAGGACAATCTGTCTTAATTCAAAGACAAGTACTGTGTCACTTCTGTACTTTAATTATATTCTTACTATACTTGCATGATGATCTATATACTTTATCAAAATGAATTCTTAATTCTTAATTTTAAGTTAATAAATGACAGGTTTTGTGTCTATTCAGCTGCAATATAACATTGTTTTGTGATTTATGGGTGGGTTTTTTTCGTTGAGTCTCATGATTGTACTTGCATAACAAAATGACTAAATGACTGAATGTAGTTACTAACTTTTACCAACAAGCATTGGAGAAAATAAAAAAGCGATCGTGTTACTACATATGTTAATATTGAAAATATTGTGCGATCGATGTCTTACCGATAAGATCTAGATCCTGTCCTCACTATGTCTTTAATCTTGTATTGTGTAACTTGTGGTACCTGTTTCGCCTATATCATAGACATAGCGTAGGGAGGATTAAGGATCAGGCCGGACTGACCTGTTTCGCCTGTCCGTATGGCCTGATCCTTAATCCTCCCTACGCTATGTCTATGATCATACAAAATGTAAATTGTAGTACCTGTTTCGCCTGTCCGTACGGCCTGATCCTTAATCCTCCCTACTCTATGTCTATGATAAGGTATAATTTAACTTGTGGTACCTGTTTCGCCTGTTCGTTAAGACCTTTCCTGGTTCCTCTCTTCGCTATGTCTATGCTAATGTATAATCTAACTTGTGGTACCTGTTTCGCCTGTCTGTTAAGACCTTTCCTAGATTATATCTACGCTATGTCTATGATAAGGTATAATTTAACTTGTGGTACCTGTTTCGCCTGTTCGTTAAGACCTTTCCTGGTTCCTATCTACGCTATGTCTATGCTAATGTATAATGTAACTTGTGGTACCTGTTTCGCCTGTTCGTTAAGACCTTTCCTAGATCCTATCTACGCTATGTCTATGATAATGTATAATGTAACTTGTGGTACCTGTTTCGCATGTTCGTTAAGACCTATCCTAGATCCTATCTACGCTAAATCTATGATAATGTATAATGTAACTTGTGGTACCTGTTTCGCCTGTCCGTTACAGCCTGGTACCACACGGACTAATGCCATCATCGATCCTTGGTGGGATTCTGTTACACACTTGATCACCGTGTTTGTCCAGGAAGTGATATTACACTCCGAACCATCTATACTCACTTCAGACGGACACGGTTGACTCTGTCTTCCACTTTGAAAAAAGAAACACACACGTGATTGCACCTACAGTTACAAAGTAGGACTTCTACAGCTATGTGAGCCATATGTTTAGTATGTTAAGTAACGACTAGCACGATAAATAAAACAGATTGCATACTTCAGTTGGGTTCCAATATTTTCCTACGTGTTAGAAGTTATGAATAGTAAAGAGAAAATAAATAAACTTTTGTAAATCCGTTGGCTGACCCGATTGTGCATGCCCATTCCGAATTTCTATTCTCATGAGCACGATTTGACCTAAAATTGCCTTATTTGTCATCAAAATCTTGAATCGATCACTAAAAAGTACATTGTATATTTTAAAAGACTTACCCAAAGTTAGTTCCGCTGATGGTCAATACAGTGCCTCCTGCTGTACCGCCACGTGTTGGGGCAACACTCGTGATACTCGGGGTAATGGTAGAGCTATACGTGAACGCTTCGGTTAGGCTCTTCGTTACAGAAGTCTGGATGATGGTCACATTACAGACAATGTCGACATTTCCTAGAAACATGATTAAACAAGATTGATGAAGACTGTATATTTTGCTTGCTTTATCTAACATTACTATAACACATATTGGGAAATCATGAGTGCCAAATATGAGTTCGAACATATTTTAATTCTCAGAACACTTCAGCTTGTCATTCAATCGACCCCCTGCATGATACGAAAAAGCTGGACAACTGCCAGTTAGTCAGAATGCTGTGAAAATGAATACGTGTATGTCTTTGAACAACGACATGAAACAATAGCAATATTAGTTCACAGTTACCTTTTTTCTTGCAACAGTTACACCTCGTCTAAAAATGCATTGATAATCTGCCATTGTGTTTTATGTTTAAGGGTGAGTCAGGTAAGGACATCCGGTACGGAATGCGGACCGGAATTGCGGTACAGAAATAGTTAAAGGCGTAACAGGTTATGGTCCTGGTAGAAAGTGGGAGTAACCAAAGAAAATGCTTCTTCCGTACGGCCAGTACTTGTCAACTGCCCTACGAAGGGCTCAAAGCATCGACTCGTTGGTGAAGGGCTAGTGATAATAGATGTCAGGCACACCAACCACTCGACCACCTTGGCCTCCACAATAATGTGACCAATGGAGTGTTGGCTGTTACCATATGTCAGTTTAGTAAGCTTGCCTTTTACAATGGTCCATTACAAGTCACCACTGACAAATTCTAAAGTGAACATGTCCGTGTATCAATACATTTACATTCTAAAACGACTGCTGTCTGTGTACTGTAGAGACACGGAAAAGCAAAACAACTCGTACCTTCTACTTCAGGTGTCAGACAGACGTATTGGGTTGTTGTGGAGGCATTTCCAGTAGGCTTGCAGATTTCGTTACATATCATTGCGATAATATTTTGCTCAAACCCAGTTCCGGTTATGGTCACCGTCTGTAGACCAGCCATACTCCCTATCAAGAGTGACATTCATAAATATACAGTATTATATAACTAGTATTTCAGCACAAATCACATGTTGATTTTGGTCAGGATTAAAGGATCAAAACGTGAACAAATAGTAATCGTATCGAAACTAAAAAAATGTACAGATAAATGTATTCATGATGTTGTAAATATACAAACTTCACAGTAACCAATTACACGTACCAATCTTATGAACGAAGTACCTGCGAAATCATTATATTGATAAGCAGAATTTAACTACTCACATGTAGCCGCCAAGACATTTTAGTGGTACATTATATATGTTTTGCTTCCAAGTGTTCTTTAATATTCACGTTTTCAAATGTACCTATTAAAAGTTGTTGTAAAAATACATGTGTGATGACAAATGTAAAGTTGACGTTATAAAAACTATTTGTCTAGCATAACAATACGCTCATCCATCTGAGCTAACTAATCGTGAAGTATTGACGAAGGTTTTTGATTACTTTTAGTTGGTTATCATTTGGTTTGTTTAAATCATGCTAACATATATTTGACATTTACATTGATGAAAAACTTATCGTTTCATTTTTAATGGTTAAATATATATTATTATTTTTTTCAATTATTAAGCTGCATTACACATACCTGATGTGGGAGAAATGGCTACCACCGACGTTTCAAATGTAAATCCATCATACATGTTAGATTTTCCAATGCCTGTTACATCAACGAACAAATTATGCGTTCCTGCAGTCTGACTTCCGGCAACGCATTCTATTTTAGTTGGCGATGAGGATGTCACATTGCAAGGCGTGTTTTCAATGAAGACATGATTCATTTCATTCTGAGACTCAAAATTGGTGCCGGTAATTGTTATGGTTGTACCATGAGTTCCGGAAGTAGGTGATATAGAACCTATGCTAGGTGTTATGCTCATGTTGTAGGAGAATGTTTGCTGGGGGTAGGCTTTCTGAAAATAAACATATGTAAGTGAAATCCTTTTTCAATCACATATTGTGAAATAAGTGTAATTTGAACAAATTTTAAATCACCATAATATAGAAAATATCATTAAATATATATTAATGAGTACTAAGTCTATTGTGAAGAGTGTACACCATAAACGAAACATAATTGTTGTTGCCAGGCGACAATCGATGTCAGTTAAGTTATTACCGTTATCATACATGTATTGACTGTTATCGAATCATTGCGTAATTACCAACGTAATTAACCAATAAAATTGTCATATACAGTTTGTGAGAGGAATACGGGTCCAATCCTGATCGATTAAACAGGTCTAAATGTTAACAGTAGTGACATTTCACCTTAAAACACTGCATATTTATTCCCTAGGTCAGTTTCAGATCGTCGAAGCCATCACATACGTGGTATTATAACAATTGTCATTTTTTATGTTATTAATGAAAATAATATTATAACATGAAAGATCGCGCATATATATTACAAATGAGTGCTTGGACAAATGCCTATCATCGATTTTATAAATAAACGTTGTTTAGGGATTTCCGTATAAAAACGTCATTTTATATAACTGGAGACCAGTAACACCCATGCACTTGTTAGTACCAGACGCTTATTAGATGGACCATAGGATATTACTTACTTATGAACATATGGCGTAAATTTGCTTGCATTCTCCTGCAAGGAGTCAATAAATCGCGTTTAAATTGTCGACAAACTTGTTGCGACAAGTCGACGTCGTTTGTGGATACGTCATGGTACCTCGCGGAGTCGAAATATATTAATAATTATGGGCGTCATCTTCAGTTATTTATATGTTAGCTTGATAGCTTGCATGGAAAGATGCCTTAACACAATTGTTTTTTGCAATAAGCTTGTAACGACCTAAACTAAGTGATGAACAGGAATGGACGTTTAAGAGTTACTATTGTCCATGAAAACTTTGACTTATATGGCATATAGTATAATGAAAAATATGTACTTACCGAATTTGACTTTACGACTACCGCAACAGAAGCTTCGACGTTACTTGGGGTAGAACATACAACTTTGGAAAGGTCGACAAAAGACACTGCACATAATTTACTATTAAGTTTTACTGTCGTGTCCGAAAGAAACCCGTTTCCGCTGACAGTTAATGATGTACCTCCGTGTACACTTCCAAGGTCGGGCGAGATGTTAGATATCGTTGGTACACTGGTCACTAAAAGATTCCCAGTCGCAATGCCCTTTCCAATAATGTGAACTTCAATATTATTATTTCCAACTGGAAGATTCTCAATGGAGCACTGAATTTCTGTGTCGATCGGTACTGACGTCAGGTTACATGCATAGCTTTGAGCAAGGGCTTTACTAGACAGTGACACCGTTACTGAGCTTCTCGTCGTCCCGAACATTGTTCCGTTAATTGTCAGGGTTGTCGTCTCGCCTGTTGCTGATTGTGGTGTAACACCCGTTATTGTAGGCGTCGCGTTCTCGGTGTATGTAAAGTTACAGGAGGATTCACAAATACTAGGTACCCTCACATTTCCTTGAGCAATCTTTACAAGCACGTTCACGTCTTTAGCTATTGACGATGGCGGGGATATGCAGGTGATAGACGTATACGTACAGTTTTTAACCACACATTGGTATCCCCCAAATGTAACGTCTATATTTTCTGCACACTTGCTTCCTTCTATAAATCCCGTCCCAGAGATCACCACCAATGTACCGCCCCCCAATGAACCTGTCGTGGGCGCAATTGAAAGTACTAATGGTAGCAAAGCAAACTTCAAGTCAGTTTTTATATTAGCAAAACCCATATTGTTAACACGAAACTGAATCATCCCCGGGCGCCCTATTTCCGGGCTATTTGATATGTCGATCCTGCAAGTAGCATTTGATTTGAAACTTGACGTAGCTGAACATGAGTAATCGCCAAATGTGATTTCATTCCGACAGTTAATCGTTGAAAACCCTACTCCAGTCACCACGATGTCTGAATTTGTTGTCCCGTTATCTACATCCACCGTCTCAACAGAAGGAGTCTTACATGACCAAAATGCAAAGTAGAAATGCGATGGGTCCGACACGGCGGGATATTTGTCTTTACAGTCAGCGATACTGGCGGTAGAGGTCTGACACTGACTGGAATCCGATGGGTCTTCAACTCCTGGAATGTAAATATTATATATTATAAATAAATGAATAAAAATGTATCTTAATTTTAAGTGTGAGACAGCTGGACAAAATGAAATAATCTATAAAAATAAACGATGTAAATTATGAATGGAACCCATGTCTATTATAAGTCTGTTATGTAGCATAAAATTTACTTTTGATATTTTCTTTTAATAACTGTAATAGGTGTATCTGAAACACAATCATAGAAAATAAACTTCAAGGAGCTAAAACGACATGTATATCGATTCGATATATAGTAGCGGAAGACACTGTATTTCATACTCAAACATTTAAAAACAGTTTTAACTGTAAGAAGGATCGCTATGACCTTAAATATCGACCAAGGCTACACGAACAGATAATTTATGCTTTCATGCCTTGTATTTCTTGAGAAATCGTTAACAGTTTTTGTCACATATGTTTGTGTGACTCTTATGATCTTGAATGCGGCTTAATTTCATTCTTTAGAACTTGTTTATTATTTTTACTAAATTAAAAATTTCGATTACTACACAATAATCTAATCTTGCTTGTAACCAGCATTTTTAATGACTTAAACATTTATGTTATCAGCCTATAACGTAAAACAATGACGTCGCCGTTTGTAACGTCGCTTTTGATTGGCTAATACAGCGGCGTAATCATTTCGAAGAGAAAAATAGTCCATCAATACAAGCGGATTTCCAAAAGGATTGTGTATAGAAGATTGAATTATAAGGATTGACTTGAATATGTTTTTTATGATATGGAGCTATAACACAAAAAACTGGAGTGTACTCTCATCATAAACCGCTGTTTGTTTAGAGTACACTCCGTTTTTTGTGTTATATCTCCATAACATGAAAAATATATTCAACTTAATCCTTAAATATTCACTAACCTTTTAATGTGTCCCTTATAATAGACCAAGAGATCGGGAGTAGAACATTGGTGTCAGTTATAGTACACGTATAGTTCACGTGTAGAGCATTACAGTCAGTTCAGGAACCTTAACTTTCGGAAAATGCAAAAACAACAGAAATCACATTACCAGATTTGGTGTTATAGGTTGCCTCGATGCCGTTCAACTCAACGCTTATTTTGGCTGCTGAGGAAACAAGTTTGTCCACATCTATGTATCCGTGAAACTGGTAATTGCAACCTCGATCAATACAACCGCTCCAGTAGTACACACGCCCGGGTGTATTAAATTGTTTCATGAAATAACCTGCAAAAGAAATCAGATTCCACCTTATTTTATTGTTTTGTTTTTTATTTCTTATTTAATATATGAGGATAAGTGGAGCGACGTTTTCATTTCAGTTCCATGTTGCCAATGTTCTGGGTTTTTTAAATCAATGACATATCTATAGGTCGATCACCTATTACATATCATGGTAAATTTATTACGTGGACGTGAAAGTCATATAATGTTGTAATTTCACAAATGTTTACAAAACATAGACAGCTCAGTGGCACTTCAAGGCCCAATAAACATCCATGCATAAAATGTTCAAATGATATGAAATATTTTAGTTTTAACGTGTAAGTTTCCATATTTACTTTTTTGATTTGCATACACTGACGGCGTCACTGGACCATTTAAACATTTTTAGCTTTATTGTTCTAACAGGTCGCCATATTTCCTGTCTTATCTACGTGGTCATGCAAGGCTGTGCAAGAACCTTCTGATTGGTCAAATCTACGCTGTAATAGCTATATTTACAACCAATCAGAACAAGTTTTTTTCAAATACATGTGTGCCTCGGAGTATATAGAGAAAGGACAACATCTTTATAAAATATTTGAGAGGTTATTTGAAAATAATTTAAACATGAATAAAGAGAGAGAAACATTGCGACCTGTAAGGGCTACAAAGCTTTTAAATGTGACGATGATATGTCGTCAAACATTACCGATAACGTAGAGATATATACATTTTATATCTTTACTTACAAGGAGGTGCTTGCCATCTTAAAGTTATTGCAGAGAGATACCGGTCATTGTACTTGATACACTGATACCTGAACAGTGTATGTCTCACTCATACTTCACTTATTTCGGAGAGATGTAAGTTTGATTTCATGAACTATGCAGAGGTCTGCATTCATATTTTAATAATAACAGATATAAATGTTGTTCATGCTTTACTTATATACGGAGAGATATATATATATATTAGTGATATTTTGCTATCTAGGGAGAGCTGTGCCTCGTATTATACTCGTTACGAAGATATAAATGTATCTCTTTCTGTATTACACATATTGTGTATTCCACCGCTACCACCATGTATTATAGCATAAAACCATAGTTAATATTTAAATTTTACCTGAGTGTGTTGCCTCGCCACTGTCGAAACCACCAACTAAGAATGCCTTTGTTGTCATATCCTTTGATTGCCCCATTTTCATAGTAAGATCATCCAAATGTTCCGGGAACTGCCATTTAAATAATACCTCGTCACTGGCTCGGATTTTCAAATGGCGTTTATTTAGACCTGGATGGTAACATTTACAACAATCAAAATGTGAAATGAAATATAACATTAACATTTATATCAATGGCATTCACCATTTTAGCCAGCTTAAAATAAAATATTGTATTTAAAACAGCATATCTATTCATATAGAATATCACGAAATATGCAGTTGTGTGTTCACTAAATGTTAATTGTCTCAATATAGCAAAATATAAGGGTTTTTTAAACACAACACACCGTTAAATAAATAAAAGTAACGTGTCTGTAATATACACATGGGTGATCGGTAACGAACTCACCTGGTGGAATCTCCTCAATGGTCACACGATGCATTTGTTTGGTGTTTTCTATTCGACAAATAATTTGGTTTTCAGTAGTTGATTCGATCTCACATTCATAATCACCAACTTTGACTTCAACCTGGTCAGAGAAGCCCTCTCCGGTAAGTGTGATACTTGTGCCGCCGTGTAGCGATCCACTGACAGGATAAACGTTGTCAATCCGCAGCTCGCATGTTATATTTGGCAGCTTGTTGGACCTGTAATGAAATGCCCATTTAATATATGTTAAGGATATCCATACAACAATGGTTGGCTTTGATAGATATCCATTCGGGAAAGTTACTCTCGAAGTACCGACAAGATTCGCCGTGTCTGTTAGACTAGAAGATAAACTCACCTGAGTGGATTAATGGAATCGTCCACTAGCGCGTGGGTGTGACAGCGAAATCTTAACCCAAAGGGTGATCTTACTGATTGTCTTATTTCAACCATGCTTCAAGCCGAGGATTAGACATCGAATAATCTCACCCGAAGGGTATGGATTTATCCAACACATAATCTATCGAGGAGGAGGATTCTTTTTCTCCCATGCTGATAATAACATATCTAAAAACATTAGTTATTTGATATTTCTTATCTGTAATTTTATCCTGTTTTACAATTAAAAACTGTCGAAAACAGATTATGACATCGTCATTTATTGTTCCTCTGTCGTCATCCTACATGTGCCGTTTTTACAGTCTTGAACAAGTTAAGTGGAAGACAATTAAGTGAAGGGTGCGAGGAATAAATCAGATAATCATTTATAAAGCCGAAGGTTGATCGTTTGTTTTTTACGAAGTCGATAAGTTAATACAATGTACAGATGATGTGACGATTTTAACCCCGTTAGGTTACTTCACAAAACGTAAACTATGGACTAGGAGTGGAGTTTGTAACAGTTATAAAGGAAATATATACGACATAGAAATACACGTTTTAATTCGAATTTAGTCTTTCCGAAATATACAGCAGGCAATCTATCCTCATTCAGTATAAGTTTTGCATTTTGTTTTTCGAATCGATAACTTTTTAAATGCAACATTCATTTCTCATTAAAAATGAAACACGAGGGGGTATATTGTAGTAGTGCGTTTTAAGTATGAGTTATTTATAATTACGAATCAAGTGCGGCTCCAAAGTCTCCGATGCATAGTTTGACTGTATTACTTCCAGCAGTACAGGGGGATAACTCAGCAGTGACTTGGGTATCGCTTTGGGCCATTATCTTCAGTTGTGTACCACCAAGCATCAAGATTGTATTGTTCTGCACACCAAACCCAGTGCCATTGATGACTAGGTGTCCACCGCCTAAAATGTTTTTCTGATATATGTTAAACGTTTCGAAGAAATATAAAAACGATAAAGATCTACCAGCATATTATTACATAAAGATGCAAAGAGACAATACGAATAGTGAAAAAAGGAAAAAGAAGAGACACAAAAACAACAGCAAACGACTTTATATACCATCACTTCTAACACAGGAGTAGTCAATTTGATAATTTGAAGGTGTATTAATATATCCTGATGTCATGTCATTGTATTTTGCAGCATTCTATCAAAGAGAGTCAATCGTGCATATTAAAGAAAGACCCGGTGCATCTTATAGGATGATCGTAGGAGACCATTGCTATAGACCCCATCCGAAAAATCGGGGTTCTCGTCTGTGTCCGTAATCTATGTCACGACCATAAAAGTAAGTATCACTAACAAATTGGAAAAGAAAAAAGCCTGTTGTAAAGTGTTTAACTGAACACTGAACATAACAAAAGACGCAGATGAATAGCTTTCCATAGCTTTGCATATGTCTATTTTTAATACATTCTGATGTAAACAATTTCAACACATAAACTGTTATCCCTAGTAGCTTGACAGGTATGGACCTCGAGTAGATATATCTGTTAGATATGAATGATAAATGCGTACATGATACCTCAACAAAGATTAAACAATTGGTAGCATTTTGAACTGTTATACCTCCGACACCAGTTGCTGTAGGCGATATCCCTGTTATCCGTGGTGTCAGCGAGTCATCGTATGTAAAACTTGCCGCCAAACTGCTCGTGTCACTACCGTTCAAGATATCATACTTGATAGCCACGTCAACAACGCCGTCTGTAGCCTGCAAAATCAAAATCTCATCAGTAAAACAAACGACACTTACACATCTGAAACACCTCATCTTATTTTTGCATTTCGTTTTAAAAAGTATACATGTGAAAGTGTTCCTGTTCCTTCTTTACCGTAGTTTCATCAAACATAGTTGGGAATATGTATTGACTTTGGTTTTGTTTAAACTCCGGTTCTATTTCCGTTGTGTTTACACTTTGTTTTTGTTTAAACTACGGTTATATTTCCGTTTTGTTTACACTTTGGTTTTGTTTAAACTCCGGTTCTATTTCCGTTTTGTTTACACTTTGGTTTTGTTAACATTTCAGTTTTCTTTTCAACTCAGAAAAAAGGTCAAAGTTTGAATCCATATCGTGTAATTGCAATGTTTACGTTGTACTTGCTTTTCTGCATTATAACACTTTAAAATAGTTACTAACATGCGAAGTTCGGGAAAAGAACAAGCCTTCTGTATTCACGCCTTGGGTTTAATCTATTAAAACATTATAGTATTTACCTATCCTTCCTTCCTGCTTGAACATAAAAGATTATAGTCATAAGCTACCATATTGCAGACAGTGTGAATGAAAGAAAGTAGGTACATACCGCAGGTGGAACCTCACAGACTACTTCTGTATACGTCAATGTCTTTACGCTACAACGCCTGGAGTCTACTGTCGGGAGAACAGTGTCGCTGAAGCCGTACCCATGCATGGTCAACATAACTGCTCCTATAAATCAATAATCGGTGATCAGCTTATAGATGCGATACTGGGGACATAAAAACATAAACAAAACAAGGGGAATATTAAATCATAAACAAAAGCGTGATTTTAACTCTAAAATGGTTAATCTAGAACGCAAATATAAACAAATGAAAGGGCCACATGGGCATCACTGAAAGCTTACAGGACAAATATACTGCTTTTTATTACATTTTTCGGCGTCATCTGTTTCACCAGAATCATATCATACAAACCTAGCTATATTGTAAGTAGTATATATTCCTCAAAGAGGGAATCAATGTAGTCACAACGAAACCCAAAGACAAACACGTAACTACAATTTTCATATCAAAAGAGTGAAAACGATATTTCGCAAAGAGGTAATAATTAAATCTGCGTTTAAGAAGATTAAGTTAAAATGTAATTTTAAGAATTAAACCAACAACACCTTTATCACTTCTTACAAAACCAAGGTATTTCTGAAACGTTCGTCATCTCACAGTGGCTATCGCTTTTGCCATTTTAACATGTAGTATATCTTTGTAAACGTAATGTTCATAAATTAAATGAATTATCCTATCGGGTTCTTGTTTATATCTATACCGACAAACGCAGCATTGTGATATTAAGCTACCTAACAGGTTGGACAGATATGCGTATGTTTTAAGTTTGCGACTGATATGTTTACCTCCTATTCCTGACGAGTTAGGACTAATACTTGTTATATGTGTATTGTACGTATACGTCTGGTCGGTTGTATTATGTTTCGCGTAACCCGATCCGGCCACGTTCACCATAACCTTGTACTCTCCATTAGGTCCTAATCCAGTGTTGCACGAGATCGACGAAGCGGTTGCCGTAGTAACCACACAGTCCACTCCTCCTATAGTGACAGTGTTCCTAGATCCATCGTTGAAGCCTGTACCAGTTATTGTAATTGTCGTGTTCGGTGGTCCTAGAATAATGAAGATTAAAAATGAAATACTGAATTCATCAAATGTTCGAAACGAAAGTATAACGGTGAAAAGAAATACTCCGTATTTCTGCTACACTAAACTATGAGTATAGTAAACTCTTTTGCAACCAAAACAATTAGTGTAATAAAATGAACAGCTACAATAAAACCTGCAATAAAGTACATTGAGAGTAAACAAGGTGTTCCGAAGGGTAATTGTCTTCTGCTTTATCGACGACAGTCACCATGTAAACCTAGGTCAAATATATGCCCTTGTTCTAGTCGACCACTGGCACATACATCAATTCAATGCCTAATGACAGATTAAACTGTGTCGTTTTTGGAACTTGAGACGCTGATTTCTGAATACAATGATTGTAAAATATTGTCACTTGTGTGTAAAGAACATATTTTGCAGTTGTTGGTACACTAGGAGTATACTTGTAGACATTAGTGTATTCATTTTAAGGTACGAGGATTTTGCCCTAGGTAAGAAGATCAATCCGTATTCTGCAGCATGACCACATTAATCGCCTTGTGCGATCTTGAATTCGGATAGAGTTACATTTTTTCAGAAAAGTGCATTAACAACTATGTTTTCTGAGAGATGGTATGTTTGGTTCTATAGCAATATCAGGATTTAAACACGAATACGAACAAATATTAAGGATAGGTATATAAAGTATGAACGATTACATTTTATACGTTGGATCTCAACTTCCAAACAGTGTGACACCAATCCTGATGATATCTATAGTGAGGTTGTCTTCATCAGGCTTTGATCGATCGACTTTATCAGACAAATATAACACATGATTAAACCGTACCTGTTGTCGGCCATGATTGATTCACGATTGGCGTTGAACTCTCCAAATACTCAAATGAACAGTCACCGGTACATTTTGTTGGAACGCCACTGTTTATTACCGTCACCTGTTCAACATCATCAAACATTTCATAAACATAAGGTTCCACTATAAGTATATCAGTACAGATACACCAACTAATGAAGATGTAAACTAGGCATTACAGGGTTGGCGGTGAAACAAAAATTGTCTCAGAAAGTGCTCTAAAATGTATTTGTTTATTACAACATGCATTTGTGTTGTACTTGTCAATTAAATTAACATAACTATACAGGTTTCTAGTTGAATTGCATGTAAACACTTAAACTATTAGACAAACTTAACGATTTAATCTGACAATTCCTGTCTAATTGCACACGTCATAGTATTGTGAGTGTATTAATCTGTTGTTGTTTACAACTAACTACTGCTGTAGTACGCCGTTTTACCTGCTGTTTCGCATGTGGAGTCCTCAAGTGTTCACCGGGTATAGGGTCCATAAGTAAATGGCCATCGACCAGACTGACTGCCGTGACGTTAATGTTCCTCCCAGTGACAAAAGTGTCGTTGATCTACAACAGGCAACATATTTAGTCGTACAATATGTAATTTGAGCACGATAGCAGTGATGTTAATGTGCATTGTAACACAATTCAACAAGAATTCAGTAGGATATCCCGAATTTTAAATCACAAAAACGTTTATATGTTTTCCTGTTCGTATAAATTTGATATTGCGTTTGTTCTGAAAGATGAATCTACGTAGATAAATGTTTAAGTCTGTGGTATCATATAATCCATAGAACTAAGGAAAATCGGCCTTCGATCAGGTATTATCAAACTTTTTTATTTATGCTATGATTTTCTGCCAATACCATGTGTTTATTAAAACAAAAATTAATGGACCTTCTAACAAAGCGATGATTTTATATAAAAAAAACACACTAGGTGTTCAAAATAGAAGTATTCTTATTCAACCAAGCATCAACTTTCTGTTAAGATATTAAAGATGTTTTAGTGTCCTATGTTAGTACTGGTCTAATACCATTTCCAAACACCTGGCACTTGTTATTACTTTAAATGGAACTTTGGAACTCTCGGAACTTACATTTGATAAGTACCTTTAAAGAGTGTGAAAGATACATTTCCAATTCGAGGGTGATTATTTTGGTTGTCTAGCGCAAGGCTCTGTCGAGAGTTGGATAACTAAATAGTCACCCAGTGGGTTGGAATGTTCTTTGTAACACTCTCGAGCGGGGACATGATTGTTCTCCGTTTAGTCCAATTCTATTGTTAGATATAATACTTTTATGTATTTGTAACCTGTTTTTATCATGTTTTGCACAACATGTCGCCCGTCGAAATCTTATTTTGACGTCATATCCTGTTTCCATGATATCTTGGTATTGTTTCTTTTCACGTGTTTTTTACATACGCTATGTGGGTGACAGAAAAGTAATGAACACATACAACGGGATAAATCTCTGTGAACAATTAGGGATAAGCATTATTCACAGATTGTATACACTTAGCGCTATATTAGTGAAGTTTTCATATATTCATTAATTGGGAAAATGTCATATTTTCTAGTTTTTAATGTTGGTTGTGTTTTACAGACAGGAAAAGCATGCGTTTTACTTTAATCAATCAAATAACCAAATTAGCAGTTTTTGTATATTTTGTTTATTTTGTTTTTGCCGAGGTCATTCGAGGATATTAAGATCATCATCCAAAGAATGTCTGTAATCTTACTTTCATTTTATCAGTGTTTTCGACTAACGTTAACACCTGTCGGTTCCTCATAATTGATGTACATTTTCATACGCACAGTTACAGAAATCGTACTGTAAGATGACTCACCTGGAACAGTTCCAGATCTCCAGGATTTGTATAAAACTCCACATTGATATCGAAATGAAACAAACGGTTGCCTATCCGTTGAACGTGAGCATCAATAGGAATTTCCTCAAATCTGGACCCGAAATCTTCGTCGCTAATGTTGACCGGTATACCTTTAAGTGTAAACAATGATACTTTCAGAATCAAAATAAGTATTAATCATGTCGTCTTGACTATTTCTCTTTAATCGATTCATCGAACAGGTTACTAATTTTTGATATCTACAATGCCATCACGGAGACAGGAATGCCTATCACAATATTATATAACAGACGATTCTAACACTAATTTCTACCTATTAACCGAATACTGATCTGGATAATATATAAGAATCGATCAAATACAAACTTATCATTAAAGTTTGCTTTACATATGTCCATGTCTTTTATTAAAAATATGATATGACATGTTGCATGGAAACATTTCTGAAACATATTCTCTATCATATATTGACTATCATTGAAGGTAGTTAATTGTATTGAAGTGTGCTTAAAGCAGAGGTAGACAGAGACATCTCGCCCCCATTCCTTTTAACAGGCTTTTATATTTTGCGATATGCACAAATACTACAAAAGGAAGCGCCATTCCAACAAATATTTAGGAGATTCAAAATGCCAAATGAATATTCCATTTGAAAGGTACCAATACATCTCTGTATTAAAATATAATTTGGAGTCTTTGTTACAACGGATAATTAATGTTTCAACTAGTATCTCATTTACATGTTAACTGTGTTAAAATTAATTCTGGCTTCAAGAATACGGTCAACCTCGGGAACTGATAGCCCACCAGCAAGAGTACCTCGTGATATTTTATAATCGCTATAAATTCGAAATAAGAAAGAGGTGGTTGCATGCCCGGTATATAATAAGATGCGAGATTTATTTGTTTAGTATTCATAAGAAATACTAATTTGTTTTGAACAAAACAGTAATTGAAAACATGTTTTGCGAGCTTTCGAAAACGGCTGATTCCTTGAAAAACAAGTCACTAAGATGCAATATGCAGAGTAAACTTGTTCAGAACAAACTTAGCATGTATCGGTATATCATTCACATACCGTGAAAGTCGAAGAAGCCTTTTACTTGTAAATGATGTAACACGTTCATTTTCCACTTAACCATATATAGCAACCAAATATTGCCTATATCAACAATATCAAACAAAAATATATTGATTTTTCCTCATCGGCTACATACCATAGATAGTCTTTCCTAAAAGAGTGAGATCAAATGTTCCGCTGATTGGTTCAGACGCGCGCTCAAGTCTCGTTACTGTCACGTCTGCTCCTGTAGGCCTCTTTGGAATTAAATTTATTTATTAAAATTAAATTTATTTATATATCATTTAGAAGCAAACTGAACATTATCAATAAATTAGGTTTATTTCATTCCGTGATGTTTTATTTCTTCCATGTTATGATTAATAAAATCTGTAAACTGTGTCATTGTTTCTTTTTCTTTTTTTATTGAATGGAATATAAAGTCCTAAGAAGACATAATACTTTTTACTCTATAATACTGAAGCTATCAATTATTCCTGAAAACGAAAATATATCTTAACGGTATGACCAGTACATAATAAAAGATATCATAACGTGTTACAATTCAGTGAAAAAACAATAGGAAAGTGTACAACTGATGAAAGGTTCCACCAAACATTCCTTCAACTTAATTACATTTGTCTATGTGCGATTCAGATACATATGATCAATTCAAAACTCATAAACTATATTTTTATATTATTTGTTTAATGCCGCAGAGGACTCGAAAAAAATAGCTGAACTAAAGAGAGTTATTTAAAGAGCGCTATATTGGTGTTCTGATGACTGTAATATTCCTTCTCTAGTCTTTATCAACCCTTTGATCCAGATGGCCGTTAAAATGGTCAGCGTTGGGCATGAGCTTGTTATAAGACTGGTGGGTTAGGCACATACCTGGCTATTTTTTGTTGTAATCATAGGATAGCCGTGTCCGCCATAGGCAGCTGTAAAGGTGGCCTCGTATGTACCGTTTTTATAATCCGCCACGTCAACATCAACGATTCCGTATCCGTTCGGCATGGACGGCAAACGCAGTTCGTGGGCATTGACTTTTGAAAAATAGAATATGTATTTGTCTTAATAACAAACAGAAATTGCTTCTTCTAATAATACAATGTTAGCATTACACACACTAGTAAGCTGTGTAATAATAATTGCTTATAGCAATTTACATTAGTCAGACCTATGACACAGGATTATCTAAAACACGATCGGTCTACACAATCACTCCTGGTTCCTCAACGTTGAAACCGAAAGATTGCGTTATGTTTCAATATTCATTTTTCACTGATCAAAGGATCAGTGTGTCATAGTTTGTATGATAAACGTCTTAAATCAATAGTTTAAGGACAAATGAACACAAAGCTTTATACGATAGTGAACAATTTAATTAAAAATAATTAGGAAAGCTTTGATACTTCAATAAATTATCAAATCAAATTATAATATTGTGCCGTTTTATTTACTCTGTATGAGTTCAAGCAGACTCAAACGATATAAACAAATAAAATATTGTCTAAGACATTCAAACGAATATTTATATATGCAAGTTGCAAGTCTAACAATGTAATTATGCAAATTATTAACTCCAACAAAACTAGTGATTAAGTGAATTGCATCCTAAAGAAGAAAATTGGCGTTCAAGTTCAGGAAAAGATGTCAAATCACACACTGTAAAATCTCGATACCCGACATGTTGTCGTTATTTGAATACCAGGTTTATGGGGTATTGTTAGCTATCCTGTTATTATTTTCCAATGTCATTAACATTATCCTACTAATTTCAAAGAGGTGTAAAATCGAATTAAATGAATGTGTGATCAGTGTTTTGACTTCATTACTTACCACTATCTGATGTGGTTCGTTCGTCTCCAAAGAACAACGAATCAACGAACATATCACCATCCCCTCTAAATACATACATATGAATAATATTAACTTCCACAGCATCAACCGGTTTATTATTCCACACAAGGTCTCTCAAGTCGTGGCATCCGTAAGTCCACCTAAAAACCCGGAAAAGGGACATTATTATTATGATATGTAATACATTGTATCGCAAACGATGCTCATGTTGTTGCTTGTGGTTTGAATGCAGAAATGAAGGTTCTAGCGCGATGACAATACACAATCACGTGCGAGATATTCTCATACTTGATCAATGTATACATGGAGTTCAATCTAATCCTTTAAAACATTAAGTCGCTAAAGCGATGCATGGACCTTGACGTCGGCACCCTTAAACACAAAATGGGCCTCGCTTTCTCGGTATTTCTCAAACTGAACCGATTCATGAAGCTTAATCAAATTCCATACAGTATTTGATTCGCTTGAGCGATGACAAAGCAATCTGAATCAGGGCAGTGACACGTACCTTGATAAGTCATTGGATGGCGTGAAGAAGGTTTTCAAGTTTACCCAAGCTTTTGCAGTTCTTCCTCCAGTAAATACATTTTTTACATACATCCTCAACAGAGGTTGTATATCTCCCTTGTATGCCATACAGAACTACGGACAACAGAAACTAATATTAACTCTTTAAATAGTTTAGGAGCATTTCATTTTGCGCGTTTTATTACGATTATCAATTACCACTCCCTGGCAAAATGCTTACTATGTAATAGCATTTGGCTCAGTTGAGAAGAAACCGCGGATTCTATAATGTTTGCAAAACAATTCTTACATAACCCGATGATAAAAAGAACCTGAATGCTTATAATTAAATTCAATCAATTGTCGTAAAAATAAATCATCACAAACAATATCGATAAATTGATTGTTAATAGTCGCACGTTATAAAGTGCGCAATAATAGACAATGAAAGTAGTTCTGGGGACATGCCTTATTTTTAAATGTTCATAAAACAATGAAATATTTTTTTCGGCTAATCATATTTGAGTATTTCTTATGAAAACAAAGAATAATGAATGATATTGATATGTATTTATTCTTTATTTTTTCAGGAAAATCTATATTTATGGTACTTAAACAACTAGGTATAAAATGCATGCTTTCATTAATCCATCATGATTACCAATATATGGTAAAAGTTTTTTTAAAGAAAAGAGTGAAGAACTATAAATTGTGTTGTTCTTGTGATTTAGAATGCTGATAATATTAAACTTATAAATAAAACAAATAATAACCTGACTGCTGTCGTTTTTAAAAGTTTACATATCAGTGAAGTTAACCTCTACTTACATATGGATATCTGCTAAGCTTGACTTCTGGGGTATAGGAGTTGTGAAGGAGCATATCAGGGTTCATTACGACTCCATTTCCACAAAAAGCTTCAACCGTATTTGTCCATTCGTTTCGAAATGTATACGGTAACGAACCTTCGTCTTCAAAATCGTAACAGAGAAAGCATCGCGGTTGCTTAACTATGTAAGTCGGACATTGTGAGGTAAGCATGGTTTTGAGAGCGGCTTGCATCTAAATGTTGGAATAAATCAATAAAAACATAAACAATGATAAAAACTCATATCAGCATGAAACACAAGTTCATGAAAGGAAAGCAAGACAAATAAATTATTTATTTATTTTCTGAAGAAGCTCAAATATCTTCTAATCGAAATTTACAGGTTTTTTTCTGGAGTGTATGCAACATATTTCGTTTTCCCTGAATATGTGCTTGTCAAACATTTTCCTTTTAGCAACATTTATTGCTTTATAACGTGTATTGCTGGCTTTCACGCGAGGCTGTATATCAACAATGAGGATACTATTTGGCCTCACACTCGGTGATAATGTAATAATTGTATATATAATAAGTCTGTGTTTTTCAGCTGACAATACGATCGACTGTATTGCAAATATTTGCAATTGCAACAACTATAGTACTTTAAAATGTCTTTTGTCTTTATTCGTTCATTTGTCTTCCACATCAAACATACTGAAATGTGAAATTGTTTGTAAGAACAAAAAGCGGCGTTCACGTCTTTGTGGCAAAAACAATCAAATACAAATCACTTTAGCTAAATGGAAGATCACATAGATGTGTTTTATTACAATTCAATTCAATGAACACATAAGATAGAATAGCTAGATGAAATGACTCTATGAATTGCCACACTTCATAATTATTTTGCTTTTTTCTGAAACAATATAATTATTTAACGTAATATTACCTGCTTTTCGTTGGCATCAGTGCTAACAAGTGGACCTGGAACACCTTCCATAAATAGTCCTGCACTTTCACCATTCGGAACCCCCTCTTGTGTGGTGGTCACATCTATATTGAGATCCCCAGACACGAGTTTCACTTGAAGGTCAGGAAAGTCACCTAAAATGGATGATGACTTATATCACCATTCTGGTCTTCAGGCCAAAGCTCACATGATATTGGAATGATTGAAATTGTGCTTCAAGATACACATTTACGTAAACTATCAATACAGTTTGCTGGTGCTGTTTCCGCAGTTAACCTAAATATGCAGACTAAAAGGGTGATATGCCAAACTACAAGTATAACACTTAATTGCATATAGTTACATTTTAAAATAAGGTGCTGACTTATCATATTATCGTTTATTATACTCTTCTTATACTCTTCTTATTTTACAACAATTATGATTCTAACTAGTAAATATGAAAGCGCATTCTGGTCCCCCTATATGCCCTTTGAACGTCCGATCGGGGGAACAAGCCCCAACCGTCTTCGTGAAAATGCACTACGCATGGAGCATTCCTTTCGATGTGAAACAAGACGATTACGAACGTATGCATATTAGCAAAATCTTTACAAATAGCAATCTCTTGTATATTGCCCGCGGGCAATAGTTCTTGAGCAACGAAATAATAGTTTTGGATATGCGGGCAATGCACAAGACATTACGGTAAAGTGTTTTTTTTTAAACTTGACTGATAATATGCTAATGCATACAACTAACCTCTGTCAGAGTTGATGGTTATGATATACACATACACGCCATTTTGATCGCTTCTTGTAACTGAAATCAAGTCACCCGGGGAAAATATCGGTAGTAGGTTTAGTTCAGTTTTCATAACACTTTCACTGCAGGCATATGATAGTGTTCCTGAAAAAAGGAAGTGAAAACAGTACAAATCTACACAAACAACATATATTGATCACACTAGAGAATTTGAAACTTTGAAAGGCTTGTGTATTACGCATTGTACGGGTACATATATATAAAAATATTAGAAACGGAATACTGTTCATTAGAATTATCAATTGATAATAACGTTATATACAAAATGACAACACATATCAATGGACAGTGCCTGTTAGTTCAGTATAATTACTTTATCAATGATGAGTGCTTGTTAGTTCAGTATAATTACTATATCAATACAGATGCACGTAACACAGGCACACATACATGTGACTTGACCTTTAAAACTTAGTAATAGATACAGTATGCCACAAATGAATTTAACTGCATCGTACAGCTGTTTCGGCTTTCTATGCATCATTGGTGATGCTAGGGGTCATGAAGGTGGGAAACCAATTGCCTAAATCACTTGAGGAGAGGGCTTTTATAAGTTGTCATAACTTGTGCCCATTCCTCTTGCTTGATTTTAGAAGCAATACAATATGTTTAAACTAAACTAAACAGAGGGGCGGGTGCCAAATACATGGAAAGTATGAATTTCAAATTCAGTGACGAACTCATTTATTTCTAATTAAAAAGTTAATAAAGTATTATATTATGAACCGTGCCAGAACTCATAATAAACATATTTTACAAAACTGGTTTCACTAAACTTTCATGAAATTCATGTTTATATATCTTTCACACTGTTTGTTTGTTTTGATGATTGTACCGGCTCAATCAAGCTTGCATATCATTCAGAGTGATTGAAACAATTGAAATTGTCGTTTTTTTAACCACAAATCATTATCTTGAGGTTATAAAATTTGAAAACTTACGATACCTGTAATCATGATGTGAATGACGAGTGGGGTTGTTACTTATATATATGATATGGTTGTACAGTGGAGTATGTATTACGTGAATATTTCGCTACGGTAAGTTCAAATTCGAAACATAAAAGCAATCTTAAAGTATCATATGACCCTTTTTAATGATTGTCCACCAAACTTTTACATAAATGGTTTAAGATAATAGTCTAACGCTTAACATAACTATTGTGAATAATAGTCTGTTTACGAAAAAAAACAATGATGTTATTCACGTGTCTTGTCTCCGTGACCTAACCATTAACAATCATTTACAACAACCCATGAAAAGTATTCTTTTATTTAATGAGTTAAATAGTGATCGCTTTGTCAGTAAGTCCGTCCATTTATAATAAAATGATTGTGCACAAGACATATAATGAACCTTCGAACACATCGAGTTGATATTTAAACCAGTTATAGTTATATCAATGTGAAAACAGTTATACCTGATTTGGTTATAGTGGTCACCAGTCAAAGGTAATGAGTCAAAAATCATGAACAACGATAAAACTTGACCATATTTAAAATAATAAATCGTGTGTAGAAGTTAATCCGGACTGCTGTTTATAAACACCATGGTATTGTACCATTTCGTTTTACACATGAATATATTAGTACTCATACTAATGGGTTTAAATGATCAAAGGTCACAAACAAAAAGGAAGGAGTCGGATGATGGAGGTATTTTATAAGCAAATCATAGCTGAAATAAAGAAGCTGTACGAGGAATATTTAAGAATAAATCGTAATTGAAAATTGCAGATATCTTACATGAAATAATTGTCAAAATGAAAGAGCAGTGAAAAAGCTGAATGATAATAGCATACTGGTAAAAACAGAATACAATCCCAACCGGAAACCAGCGTCCAGAGGTTGTCCTGAATTCACAGATACCGTCACACGTTGAATCTCGCTTGTTCCTGTCTGTTCTGCCCAGTTAGAGAATTGGATGAGCTGTATTTCCTTCTTAAAGGTAGATCTCATTTTGACAGCCTGATTATCCCACTTCACTGCCTCAACTGTTTCTGATGACGATCCATTAAATGTGTGAGTAAACACCATGGCCGCTACTTTCGCGAAGTAGTTATGATATCCTTCCCGAAATATCACCTCAATAGGATAACTGCAAAACCCAATTTAATAATTAAGTGACAAATGATAGCAATTACAATGGTTGCATAGTTTGATAAATACATATACAACGAAAGTTTTACAGCTGACACAGAACACAACGCAAAATCAATAAAAACCCGAAACGTCCAGATGTCTTTTGCTATATATAGCTATTTGGATTGGTGCTAAAGATTGCGTTGTTTTATATCATATTTGAAGTTATTACGCCGAAGTGTTTTATGGTTGTTTATAATGTTGAGTCCAAAGTGACAGATATCAAAATTAGCAGCGTGTATGTCCTTTATTTACCTTGTATCACCTTATGTCTAAATGTAGCAGTGTCATTATTTAATGACATGTATTGATATAATATATATATCTAGTGTTTAATTTTTACATATATGTGCAAAGTCTGTATTTGCAAGTGCCTGTGGTACGTACATGTACATGCACTTGCTACACATTTTAATAGTGATTGAAAACCTTTTTGACTGGGTTCAAAGGTTAGCTATTTTTATAAGTTTAGCTAGTGGTCAGTAAGTGGTCAAGTGTTGTTTCACTCCTATATGTGACCGCTACCTGAGCTGACGTACTGTACCTGTATATATTGCAACTGAGCTTGATAATCATAGACCATGCTAATTGCGAGTATTTTGTAAATTAGCTAGTTATAGTATTGTATTTTACTATGTACGGAGATGTGTAATGTCGCGTATGTCGTATAACATTTTGTATATTATAAATTAATTGACTCGTTCAATTAATTGGTATTTTGAATTTAGCGCCATTTTGTATGAGAACAATGACTTTTGTCATTTGTCTTTTTTTGTAATTATTTTATGATTCTTACTTGTAGTGTCCACAAGTAGTATCCACAATATGACATTTATTGTGCGGTCTTCAGGCAATGGAAAGACGCTCTTCCCTATGAAGAGGAAGGTTTTGTACTTTTCTCTGAGAGTCCTTTTTGGCCTATTGTACGTTGAAGTAAATTGTGTAATATGTGTCGGTAGCTATTAAATCACTAGTGTATCTGTTGTACTTACAGATTTGATTACTATATATTTTATATATGTATAATCGTAAGGCTTATGTAAGCGTTATTCCGAGGTGTGTATTTTATCTGTAGTGATTACGACCGGGTTAGTCAGTATTTATGATTAGTAACGTTTTTATAGTGGAGCCCAATGAGGTTAACATTGTCGGGTGCGTTAATCCGTTCTGGTTATCGGCATGATTGCAAGTTGTACTAGTTCATGTTACGTAAATGTTTTAGGTTAGATAGGAATTTATTTATTGTTGTTATTTGTTGTTTTTACGGTCTTACGGACCAGTGAATAAACGGTTAAACGTTTGGATGTGTTTGGTACTCTTTGACAAGATGAACCCCCGGTAGCACACGGCTACTACATAAACATGAGTTTTACCTTCTATATGCTAAAAATAGATATTGTCTGACGCTTGAGTTTAGTTTTCTGTATGGTATAAATATATCCGATTTGACACATGAGTTTTACCTTCTGAATATATAATATAAGTACATCTGATCTGACAAATGAGATTTAACTTCTATATATATGCTATAAATACATCCAATCTGACAAATGAGATTAGATTGCTATTTGCTATAACTCCATCTGATCTGACAAATGAGTTTTACCTTCCGTATGCTATAAGTACATCTGATCACCTTTTATTTGGAAGTAAATGCATCCGTGTCGATATCTGGGAAGAAAATCTGGTGTAAGTTCTGCTATAGGTAGGACACTCGGCAATTAGCGTCTATAAAACAGAATAATTAATAAAATGGTGAAATGATCAAGAGTTATTTCTTTTAAAAAAAAGTTTTTATTAGAAAATTAGTATTCTGGTAGATTAAATTCATACATTCGCTACTCTTCAGGTTATTTTTAAAATTTAAACATTTAAGTTCTTTACGAAATTATAAATTTAAAAATCAAGTTATTTAATTTTATAAGATAAGAAAACGTTTTGAAATTAATAAAGCATCCAGGTGGATGAGAATAAAACTTGAGTAGGGAAAATAGCATAAGACATGCAATGTAATTGACTTGCCTTATTATCGTGGTTTCCATCTAGACCGAAATATAACTTAGCTCCATCGTCACACATCAGCATGAGCTTGTAGTCGCTTTCCCATGGTGGTATAAAATACCCCTGGAGTCTGCCTGTGAAGAGATTCATTTCAGTGAAGACGTTCGCGGTGTAGAAATCGTCAGTCCACATTGCAATATGCCCATTTGTAGACTCGTTGAACTGCAACACCTGATCAATATCCCTCTGGTTTCTATATGTACCGTTCCATAACTCAAGCAGCAATCCGCGATTTCCTTAAGATATAAAATGAAATGTTAGTAGCATCCTTAAATGTAAAACGATGTAAATATTTCCTTTGTTCATATCTCGCCCCAGTTTCACCGATTTTGAATTCGACTCATAGCCGACTTTTTTGCTGTATTGTATGTTTGCTGTTGCTTTTTTCTGTTGTTTACATATTATAAGCAAGGGATTAATAAAGAGGCTATGTTTCAGGTAACATGCAAAAACATAAGGTAGGTTGTTAGGCATTATTTTCCTTCTTGCCTTTTCCTTTTGACTCGAAGGGGGGCCAATTCAGAAAATCGCCAAAAGTAGTTATCAGACCATTTATGTTTATTTTTTTTATTAAATTTGAAGTTATTTTAAACAAACCAATATTGGATTTCAATTCGGTTTTGATACCCTTGTTGAGAGGTGTCCCAAAGACGCTTACGATTTTCGATCCCTTAGAATTGGACGTTTAAGTGCATTCGATTGAGATATTTTTGTAAGGCTCGGGTTGTACCTTACACATATATTTCTTAGTTCGTTCTTGACGACAAAACGACATTTGTAACAGAACAGAGTTACGAACCCGGATTAACTGGTTCAGGAACACTGGGATCACTCATAGTGCGACATGTTATTTGTGTCACCGTTCTCGTCAGGACCGCACAGTTAACACCTAAAATAAACACAATATTTTCAATTTCCAATATTTAAAATGATTAATTTGGCGACAATACAGAGAATTGAAGAATTGCAATGATACAAAGAATGTCTATATCATACCCCCAACTCTGACTGTAGGTTCTTCTATGGAGTGGTCGAAATAGTTCCCCGTGATAGTTATCACCGTTCCACCCTCTGCACTGCCAGATGTAGGGCTCACAGAATCAATGACTAAAATAGTAAACAAAGGATATAACAGACGTGCAACTTCCAGGATAAAATACAAACATAACAAATTAATACAATATTCCGTCTTTTCGTATTGCAGAGTTATCTTCTCTTGAGAGCAGGTATTGATTGTTACGTCATTGGTTTGTGTGAGAAAATTACGTCGTTTTCTCAAAAATTGATGACGTTACTCTCACAAACAAATGACGTAACAATCAATACCTGCTCTCAAGGGAAGATAACTCTGCAATACGCAAAGACGGAATACGAAAGCCGATTGACTTCGCTGGACAAATACGAACGCAACACACAAACAGATGATTTCACTTTTAAGATTTAGTAATAGATACAGTATGCAAAATAAATTACACTGCATCATACAGCTTTGTCGTCCTTTCAGGAGTCATTGGTGATCCTAGGGGCCGAAAAGTAGGAAATTATATTTATTTTTGGTATCATTTCTATAAAGCTATATATACACAAAAGTAAAAGTGTGTTTAAAGCACATGATACATTAACGACTATGTTTTAGAAATATAAATACAGTCGAACCTCGTTATCTCGAAGTCGACGGGATCGTTGGGAAACTTCGAGTTATCCGAGTATTCGAGTTAAGCGAGTTCCTATGGTTGGCATACAGCTTGGTAAAGTGTTTGGTCCAATATGAGGCTATATATGTCATTGATTTCTCTGACAATCAACGTATTTAAACAGTCGATAAATGACAAAAAGATAACTATAAAATTAAAAATAACTTATTCATAATCATATTCATTAATTGATTAATGTTACAATAAACACACATGCTGTCTCCGACCTCGTGCTATGCTGATAGAAATTTCAATGCGGAAATGAAAGTGCGCAAGTCTTTATACAAATCACTGTATTGGAGCGTACACGCTGGATTGCTCAGTTGATTTCGACATTCCGAAATGGGTATGAGTTAATCAGGAAACATATCCACATTTATAGACCCCAATGACACTTGACATCTCCTCAACACGACGTACTCAACAATAATTATCGTATTGTTCCTATAATCTCTCAATTAATTATCAGTGCCATACAAGCTCCTGTAAAAACATAAACCAACGAACCAGTCCTAGGTTGTGATTTTTACTGTGGAGCTTATTTACGCATGACCGCACACTGTGACCCATTTTCCGGTTAGAATGTGTCGGCAACTTTGGTGTAAATAAAGTGCTATTCAAATTGTTTACGGGCTCGCAGTAAGTACTAATTGTTGTTAATCAACATTGATGAAGTTTGTTTCTTTATTTGTACAAAGTGTTTTTACAGTCAAACACATTTTAATGCCATAAGTTTAATCGAAGTAATTATGACCGAGCGTAAGCTGCTCTATGAGAACGATGTTTACCGTAGCACGTATCAAATAATTAAAGAATATATGATAGACTTGTGAATCTTAAGAAACTTCGAGGTAGGATATATTTTTATGTAGGATTTTCGTTGTTGGGACCGATGTTTCACTTCGGAATATCCGAGTTTTTCGAGTTTTCAGACTTCGAATTATCAGAGTTTTTATTACTAAGATTAAGAAGAGTTTTGGCCGGGACCGATGAAATACTTCGAGTTAAACGGGGTCTTCGAGTTATACGAGTTCGAGATAACGAGGTTCGACTGTATATACATATATGATTCATTCATATAAATGGAATTCAATTGCAATTAAACGCTGACATTTTCACCAATACATGTAATATTCTTTAATGAATGAAATATTTTGTAAATATAAACTTTAAGTAACAAACAGCAACAAGAAGTTATTTGAGTGTAAATTCAGCAACAGGTAGTTTTCCGTGTTTAATAATTGCCTAAGAAAACGACAGCCTTGTTCCGAAAAATGATCATTTAAAAAAACAAAAAATATCTTACCCAATCTCAAAGGTAATTTCGATGAGGAAATAAATAATAGCAGACAGATACTTACCTGCGTAGCTCTGAAACATATACATCTGTCCATTTCCACTCATTCTGTATGTGCTTGTCGTAGATCTGTAATCATTCAAAGGATATATTTTGTACAATTTGTGGAATAGGAATTATCATCTTACACATACTGAATATAATGCTCATAATAATTTGATTAGTTGTTTTCTGTTTAGAGGTGTTATGTTGTATATTTGGATTATTTATGTTGATTTGTTAGAATTTATATTTATACATACATTCATATTCATGTAAATAATTGTACCAACAATTGTATTGTTATAATTTTCACTGCTATGAAGCGTTGTTACGAAAAAGGAATTTTAAGAATTATGATTACTCGAGATTTGAATGTTTGATATCGTGATTTCATGGAGAAAACAGACCCATTGCAAGGATCAAACTCTCGAACTTAGCATTGCCTACACGTGACCAGTGTTGCCATCAAGGAAATACACGAACAAAAACATAAAATGAGCGCCCAATTAATTAATCTTAAAGTTACTATTAGTCAGAAAAAAACTCAATTTGGCTACCTTATGGTTTGGTCTAACTAAATGATGAGTTGGTTTTCTTTTCAAATTACTTTCTGAGCGTTTCAATATTTGTATATAAGAGAATGTTCTTACGCGCCAAACTGCCCGGATATCAAGACGCTACCGTTGATAATTCCTGCAAAAATAAAAAACATCTTACTGAGAAGGTTATATATACTCAAATATTCATTCTCACGCCAAACTTCATAGATTAACAATCTGCAAATGTGAAGAAATGAGAAACGTAAGCGGTACAAACCTAGCTCATCGTCCTTCCCTAATTAGATATGACGATTCAACGGTATACCAACTAAAGCAAAAACTGTTCATCGTATCGTAGTGTGTTGATGAACAATTCTGCTTCCCAAAGTAGATCTAGATTCCTTTCTCTGTATTTAATAAGAAGTCTTTTATGTTTTCCAATATTTACAATCATTTTCATGCGCCTTTCTGCTTAAGAGATACTACTGAATTTCATCGACTTAGGGATGTGCTGATCTGAATTCTAATAAAATAAATGCCTCAGCCAAACTCAAAGAACATCCGAACATAATTCATACATGCCATTTCAGGTGTTCTGCGTTGGTATTCTTTTAAAAGAACATTGGATAACAGAAACCGCGCCGTTACCCAATGTAGCATATGATTTTGCTTGGCTATGAACAGATGAGTTAAATCAGCATACATTACCTGTTCTGGAACATGTTTCGGATAGCTTGCATGTTAAACAGCCGTTATCGCCAGTCTCGGGGGTGAGTTCAAGGAGATAGCTTAGTTGAGGGAAATAAAACGATATTTTTAACAAAAGGTTAACTTTATTATTTACTTGTTCCATAAAGATAAATAATACAGTATTAAGTGATAATTCATTTCATTGGATTTGCCTTTCTCGTGAAAGAATACACTGAAATATTTCATTTACGATGCTGTTAAAAATGCCGTTAAAGGTTCAATTTGCAATTGAAAGTATTCTTAATCTGATATAATATCCATGTCTCTCATAACTTATCAATGACTTAGTATAAGCAAATTATTACTCTGAGATACACAATGCCGTTGTGAAGTTTGCTGAAAACTCATTTTATGTTATTTTGTAATCATGTTTTCATGAAAATGTGTCAATAAGTCATGTATTTTTTTAAGAAACATTCGCCACTGACATACATTTTTTTCTTGCAGTTAAATATAATCTAACAATAATGCGACCATGTTAAGTTTTTGATTAAATCAGAATATGAACATAAAAAGTCACGTGACAAAACAAAGCTCTAGAACAAGATACTTCAAACAATAGTACTTTGATAGTGGTATTGATTCCGGAAGGTGGGACATTTCAATTAAAAGCTTAACGAGAAAAACGGCGTTAAATGCAGTTTATTTATAATGAATCGGTGAGGTGAATGAAATATAAACAAAAAAATAACAATATTTTCTAAATTGTAATAATAGTTTAAAGAGGCATATAAAGAATACAATATAACGTATATATACATTATCTGACTAGGATGTATTGCTATATATGTTATAAGTGACATTTGATTGTATGATTGTTAATAGTACTAAATAATCTGCTGAACAAAGATACTCACAATTCATCATTCTCATCCTTCATATCACAGGGATACCCGCCAACTGTTACCCTGACAACAAAAGATAAATCTATAACGTGTCGGTTATTGGGTTAACGTCGTTGATGCCGAGAGGGGCACAGACAGACACAGACAGACACAGACAGACAGACAGACAGAGGGACGGATGGAGATCAGAAAAACTGAGCCACTGCAAGAGAAATAGTTGCAATCCCATAAATCAAACACACAAAAGTACACGTGTGTAAAATGTCAGCTTAGTGTGTTACTGAAATCGACTCAAAGCTCATTTGTTGATATAGTAATACTAGCAATTACGTTAATGTATGTCGTTCACAACATTCTTCAGGGAACATAATAAAATATGTAACAACATTCATTTTTTATTCAAGCTTTCGGGCTTCGTCCTTCATCAGTGAAGAAACACCTATTTGAAATATATACTAGTACCGAAATCATACATCTTATATCAAACTTACGTGTGTTAACCTACTTAAATTTCGATTTCAAAATTCTCGTCCGTTTGTAGCAGCTATGTATGTCTGCTACAAAGCCTACTGCTTCTTCCGAAAGTGGATATACATCTCCAGCTCGTTTGTCCTGGTAATATATGCCTTATAACTTACCTTCTGATATCCACCTCTCGTTCGTTTACACTGGTCACATCTTTCCCTTAGCTTACCTTCTGATGTCCACCTCTCGTTCGTTTACACTGGTCACATCTTCCCCTTAGCTTACCTTCTAATGTCCACTTCTCGTTTGTTTGTACTGGTAATATATGCCTTATAACTTACCTTCTGATATTCACCTGTCGTCCGTGTACACTGGTCACATCTGTCCCTTAGCTTACCTTCTGATATCCACCTGTCGTCCGTTTACACTGGTCACATCTTTCCCTTAGCCCACCTTCTGATGTCCACCTCTCGTTCGTTTACACTGGTCACATCTGTCCCTTAGCTTACCTTCTGATGTCCACTTCTCGTTCGTTTGTACTGGTAATACATGCCTTATAACTTACCTTCTGATATCCACCTGTCGTCCGTTTGTACTGGTAATATATGCCTTATAACTTACCTTCTGATGTCCACCTGTCGTCCGTTTACACTGGTCACATCTGTCCCTTAAGTTGCATTCGGATATCCACCTGGCGTCCGTTTGTACTGGTAATATATGCCTTATAACTTACCTTCTGATGTCCACCTGTCGTCCGTTTACACTGGTAACATTTGTCCCTTAGCTTACCTTCTGATGTCCACTTCTCGTCCGTTTGTACTGGTAATATATGCCTTATAACTTACCTTCTGATATCCACCTCTCGTTCGTGTGTACTGCTTATATCTGAAAAATAGCTTACCTTCTAATATCCTCCTCTCGTTCGTTTGTACTGGTAATACATGCCTTATAACTTACCTTCTGATGTCCTCCTGTCGTCCGTTTACACTGGTAACATTTGTCCCTTAGCTTACCTTCTGATATCTCCCTTTCGCCCGTTTTTACTGCTCAGATACTAGCATGCACCAATAGCTTCCCTTCCGATAAACTGGACAAGTCTGACAAATTGCCATCCTTCTGATATCCACCTCTCGTTCTTTTGTAATGGTCATAAATGCCCAATAGCTTACCCCTTAGCTTACCTTCTGATATCTACCTTTCGCCCGTTTGTACTCTTCTAATGTCCACTTCTCGTTTGTTTGTACTGGTAATATAGGCCTTATAACTTACCTTCTGATCTTCCCCTGTCGTTCGTTTGTACTGGTAATATATGTCTTATAACTTACCTTCTGATATTCACCTGTCGTCCGTTTACTCTGGTCACATCTGTCCCTTAGCTTTCCTTCTGATAACCCCCCCTCGTCCGTTTGTACTGGTCATATATAGCTTACCTTTACACTGGTCACATCTTCCCCTTAGCTTACCTTCTAATGTCCACTTCTCGTTTGTTTTTACTGGTAATATATGCCTGATAACTTACCTTCTGATATTCAACTGTCGTTCGTTTGTACTGGTCACTGATATCCACCTCTCGTTCGTGTGTACTGGTCATATATGCCCAATAGGTTACCTTTTGATATCCACCTCTCGTTCGTGTGTACTGCTTATATCTGCCAAATAGCTTACCTTCTAATATCCCCCTCTCGTTCGTTTGTACTGGTCATATATGCCCAATAGGTTACCTTTTGATATCCTCCTCTCGTTCGTTTCTACTGGTCTATCTGCCCAATAGGCTACCTTCTGATATCCACCTCTCGTTCTTTTGTACTGGGCATAAATGCCCAATAGCTTACCTTCTGCTATCCACCTCTCGTTCGTTTGTAGTGGTCATATATGCCCAATAGGTTACCTTTTGATATCCTCCTCTCGTTCGTTTGTACTGGTAATAACTGCCCAATAGCTTACCTTCTGATATTGGACAAGTCTGACAAATTGCCATCCTTCTGATATCCACCTCTCGTTCTTTTGTAATGGTCATAAATGCCCAATAGCTTACCCCTTAGCTTACCTTCTGATATCTCCCTTTCGCCCGTTTTTACTGCTCAGATACTAGCATGCACCAATAGCTTCCCTTCCGACAAACTGGACAAGTCTGACAAATTGCCAACCTTCTGATATCCTCCTCTCTTCGTTTGTACTGCTTATATCTGTCTCATAACAAACCTTCTGATATCCACCTCTCGTTCTTTTGTACTGGGCATAAATGCCCAATAGCTTACCCCTTAGCTTACCTTCTGATATCTACCTTTCGCCCGTTTGTACTGTGTCGTCCGTTTACACTGGTCACATCTTTCCCTTAGCTTACCTTCTGATATCTCCCTTTCGCCCGTTTTTACTGCTCAGATACTAGCATGCACCAATAGCTTCCCTTCCGACAAACTGGACAAGTCTGACAAATTGCCATCCTTCTGATATCCACCTCTCGTTCGTGTGTACTGCTTATATCTGAAAAATAGCTTACCTTCTAATATCCACCTCTCGTTCGTTTGTACTGATCATATCTGCCCAATAGCTTACCTTCAGATATCCACCTCTCGTTCGTTTGTAGTGGTCATATATGCCCAATAGGTTACCTTTTGATATCCACCTCTCGTTCGTGTGTACTGGTCATATATGCCCAATAGATTACCTTTTGATATCCACCTCTCGTTCGTCTGTACTGGTCATATCTGCCCAATAGCTTACCTTCTGTACATCTCCAGCTCCTTTGTCCTGGTAATATATGCCTTATAAATTACCTTCTGATATTAACCTGTCGTTCGTTTGTACTGGTAATAACGTCCCAATAGCTTACCTTCTGATATCCACCTCTCGTTCTTTTGTACTGGTCATAACTGCCCAATAGCTTACCTTCTGATATCCACCTCTCGTTCGTTTGTACTGGTCATATCTGCCCAATAGCTTACCTTCTGATATCCACCTCTCGTTCGTTTGTACTGGTCATATCTGCCCAATAGCTTACCTTCTGATATCCACCTCTCGTTCGTTTGTACTGGTCATATCTGCCCAATAGCTTACCTTCTGATATCCACCTCTCGTTCGTTTGTACTGGTCATATCTGCTCCAAAGCTGCTCGTGTATATCCTTCCACATATGGTCAACAGCGTACCTTCAAACAGAGTGTGTCAGATTTATCAAATTATTAACTCATACCACGTTATATGGATCGGTTTATTACTTATATATAGTATAATCATAGAAAACAGATGATATTCATTTTCAGCTCAGTGTAATATGATAATAAATATATTAGTCATAGCATAGATGAAAAATTATTTAAATGTATGATTTGCTATTGCTAGGTACGCACGATAATACAATGTGGAAACAAAAACTTGTTTTGGATAACCGTCCTTTTTCTATTGCCATTTGTTATTTACAGTTACATACTTTTATAATACATGATATATGAAACATATCCACAGTAGGTAAGTAGGAGATACCATACATCTGACAGTTAATATTGCACGAGCTCTCCAACCCACAAACAAAACAGGTTAGAATCAGTGGTTTGTGTTATATCATGTGTCTCATGGTTACTTAACAAGGACTGTTTTAACTGTCAATCAAGCTGTTACCGCAATCTTCATTCGTGTATTCCATATGTGAACAGCTCGCGTGAGTATTGAAATAAAAAGTAAACTTGATTAAAAATAGTAATGATCAGTACAAGGTAAATAAAAATTATTTAAAATAAATTAATAAATAAACCCTGAACGTCTTTACTTACCTGGTGGGCCGGAAGTTGGAGTCAGTGTTTTTATCTCTGGAGTGTTCCATTTATATGGCTATAAAACAATAGCATGATTCCTAAATACTATTTGACATATATTGGGTCTTTAGTGAGATTTCATTTAATATAAATACATAAATTAATTTTTAATATCCTAAACGATAAATAATTTTAATTTTAAAAAAGAATGAGAGGATTTCAAAATTAATTTCCATTCATCTCTGTCTGACATTAAAGATGTAAATCTAAAAATTATTTTAAATAAAAATCTACACAAAACTACGTAATTATCACGTCAAAATAAAACAAACTATATAATTGAAAGCACAATTGTATTATAAACAGTCCCTTGTGTCAACAGATATAGTTTAATTACAACGACCTGTTATGTTTAAATCGTTAACTATATTGATTACGTATGAGTCGATAATCATATAGGGAGTACAGGTAGAACTATGTTACAAGTATACTTAGTATGTAAGCGTTTAAAAATTGGAGATTGTTGATAGCAGACAGTATTACGGACAACCAGTCTCAGTACGCGTTTCTATACTCTCCTCGATACACCTGATCATCAATAAAAAGGGGGGCATACCTACACATACAATGTAACCAGCCAGCATGAATATTCCGAGGAAACGTCAAGGCGTCAGAGAATTTGTGTCGGACCATATATTTAAAATGTATGTGCATAACGTTTAATATCAATATGTAACCTTTTTACTATACGCTTACGTGCGTCTGAGCTGTATACAATCTGTGGAAAAATCGATATGTCGCGTCTTAGATATTCTATTAAATGTAATCAATAACATATATATATAATAAAAAGACCTACCCTATAATTACACCATCTACAGGTCACCAACTCTCCTCCGTCCACCGATACGTACGGTTTGTACAGGGCATACGGCATGCCAGGTCTGAAGGGGAATGGTAAATCATGATAAAATATTTTACATTTCTATGGTGACCTAAATCTGAGGCATTCTACAATACAAATGTATCATACACGAAAAAATAAACAATAATAGATAGCAGTTAAAACCACGCATACTTAGAAACATAAACAAAATAATTATTGAAAATTGAAAATTATTGACAAGAAAATTAAAAAAAATATTACCAAGTGGTTTACACATTGATTCGTAACAGCTAGTTGGAGACTAATGGTTATCACTAAGGATTTATAAGTATGGTTGCTAGGTAACAAACTACTTCAAATACATGAACAAGGGAGATAATCTATGCACTGTCCAATAAGCATACATCAGATGCGTGTATTGTAGTCTGTATCATACATATAAACAATACATGGAGTAAATAACTGACAGGATATTCATGTTACACATAAAAACAAATGGGCAGTTATATTTTTATCCATACTATGCAGTTCCGGATTTACCTCATCTTCGAAAAGCAGTTGTTAAGCTCACTAACGTAATTTGCAGCACGTCATGGCAAAACAAATTGCACAAAATTAGCTATTTGATTGGTTGCAAGTATAAAAAACGGACCATTTGCTAGGTTGATATATGTCCTTTGACGATTACTTAAGTATGACATCCTGTTTAAGACCGGTCAATTTTACCGCTATGCTGCAGCGCAACTCTTTTGCTGTGCATTAAACGACCAAATACAGAGCATGCACAGCAAGACATTTTTCAGAGGTGCAGATAATGTTACTTAACGTAACTGATGGAATTCTGAGGATGGACGTAAATAGGAAATGACATTTCATCTATCTTTTATCTGTTAACCCTAACGCAGTGTACGGTATGTGATTATTCAGTAACAACTGTCGTTATTACAGATACTGGACATTTTAATATGACAGCTTTTATGGGGGTGGGGGTG